>NW_024582894.1:262499-303024 GCF_018398535.1 Haplochromis burtoni | reverse complement strand
TATATATATATATATATTTATTTATTTATTTATTTATTTATTATTATTTTTTTTTCCATCTGTATCAATACTGGATAATATACTATATAATAATATACTGGAAGAAGAAGAATCTACATCTTTATGAACACACCTGCAGGCTTGTCCTACCCATTAAAGTGCCTGTAACACTGGTCACTGTAAGATGATGTCTCACAGTCAGAATTACAGTTTATTGTAAAAGTGTTAGATGGAACATTGGAGAGGCGAGTCAATTTATTTCACACAAGACTGGGAAGAAATCAACCTGTCTGTACGCGCTATGCTGTATGATGGACAATGTTGTGTTGAAGCAAAGAGCTCCATGACACTAAAATCAAATGTTGCTCTACACTAAGATTTCCACTCTTTTGAACAAACAGAATGGCATTAAAGGGGCACATACAGTGCTGTAAAAATTAAATTTAGTTCAATGTTATTTAAACTGGATCACTATATAAACACATTTTATTTATATAAAACCAAGTCAAAGCGAAGGACCTTATTTTGTAGGGTAAAGACCCTGCAATAATACAGCGAAAACCCCAACAATTAGACGAACCCTTTTGAGCAAGCACTTGGCAACGGTGGGAAGCAAAAACTCCCTTTTAACCAGAAGAAACCTCTGGCAGAACCAGGCTCAGGGAGAGGCACCCTTTTGCCAAGATAGGTTGGAGATGTATTTGCCCCCTTGCTGATTTCTTTTTTTAAATTTGTTTGTATGTAACAAATTAAACTAATTTAAGTGAACAAGGAAAAAAATATCTAAATCTACCTGGCCCTTTGTGAAAAAGTAATGTCGTCTTGTTACATCTGGCATAAAACTAACACAGCATTTCATAAAAACAACATCGTGTCAACATGGTGGTGGTGGTGTGATGGCAGGCGGCTGCTTTGCTGCTTCAGGACTTGGATGACTTGTGAAGCTGATGGAACCAAGAATTCTGTCTCTACCAGAAAATTCTTAAGGAGAGGCTTTCAGTTCAAGAGCATTTGGGTTATGCAGCTGGACAATGATCTGAAACATCCCAGCAAGTCCATGTCTAAATGTCTAAAAAAAACCCTCAAAAACAACCAATTATTATTTCCCTATGTGAAAAAGTAAACCTTTGGGATAGATTTTTTCCCCTTGATACATAAGATCATCATTTTAAAACTGCATTTTCTATTTACTCATGTTTAAAAAAGAAACCAGACAGGGGACAAATGCCTATTCACAGCACTATACAATCTGCATGTTGTTTGGTAAATGGTTTTTAAACTTCTGCTTCTGCTTCGTTCCATTTATATACAGATTTCCTAATTACATACGATTCATTGCTATTTACCATTACCAACATTTGTCACAAAAGAGATGCTGGGTTATTTTAAGACCATTCATTTGATTTGAGGAACCTTTACGTCAGAAGCCTTGACTTTCTCACTATGATTGACATGTAGACCGTCCTCATTATGAGCCACAGTGGTGTCTTGTCTCGCCATGGCGATAGACAACAGTGACCAGGGGATTTTTATTCACACAGCAATGCTCTCTTCATTCATCTTGGCAATTTTCTAAGGACCTGGCTTTGCATAATAAATTTGGTTATCTATGCTTGTAAGTCCCTGTGACCTTTACAACAATGTGCTTGTATCGTTTTTTTGCCTCACGTTGGTGCCAAAGATGAAAAGCTTTTTTTTTTGTATTGGTCTGAATGCCATGCTGAAAATGTCACTGGTTTATATGCTCAATTCTTAAACAGTCAGAACCAGGCAGAATGGAAAAGTACACTCAGAGGAAGCTCTATAAACTAAATGGGCATCTAAGTGCCCTCTTGTTGATGCACTCATTTGCAACATTCCCCAACTCATTTCCGGAGTAATCTGACTCCCTGGTATCCATGCAGTGCCTAATCATGGCCATGCTATGAGGCTCTTTAGTGGAGGTCTTTGCTCTGTGTTCTCCTCCATTTGCTGTGTGCTGGATATGTTGAGTAGAGGTGAGAGGGTCCCAATGCCATGTGTCAGAGAATATTAGCTAGTTCCACAGCCTGTCACTTCTGCTTTGCTGGGAGGTTTCCTCACTTGCCTGACTCGCCTCGCAGGGCTCCACAAGGGTGGGGGGTGAAGGCTCAGAGCACATCAACTCAAAATTGCATTTCCTGTGAGATAACATGCACGATGGCGTCAGAAGAGGCCAGCACAGCAGGGCAATATCACCGGCACTTAAAAGAATAAAAACATGAAGTTTCTTCCTGCACTTGCAAACTCCTGTTTATTTATCTATCTTTTTCCTTTTCCTTGCGTGGGCTACTGCATCCTGCAGGTATGCTAATGGCACAGCGGGAAACTTACCAAACGATCATTTAATGAATAGAAATATCGTTATTTTCCAGTGGAAGGTAACTATTCACACTGCAGACTTTGTGGTTGACCACTGGGATGATTTCTTCTTCTTGTTTCCCTCGCTGTAATCAGCTTTATAAAAGTTGTTGATGTTATATCTGATATCATTCCCCCCCCCCCAAAAAAAAAAAAAAAAAATAAACCAATACTCCATATACCTCTCAAGCCCAGTTAAATGGGGAGGGTAGCATCAGGCAGGGCAGCCAGCCATAAAATGTTTGCCAAATGAAGCATGCAGTTCATCAATAGTACATAAGAGGAACAGCTCAGTTTGAGCAGTTAGGAGACAAAGTTAGAGAGACAAGGCTGAGATGGTCAGACATGTACAGTGGAGGGATAATGGGCAAAGGATGTTGAATATGGAGCTGCCAGGTAGGAGGAAAAGAGGAAAACTGCATAGAAGATTCATGGAGAGGGTTGGTGTGACAGAAGAGGATGCTACGGTTAGGGTGAAATGAAGGCAAATAATATGCTGTAGCAACCCCTAAAGGGAGCAACTAAAAGAAGGTGATCGGGTTTTTCCTCAAATCTGTACAGAAGGAAAACAAACAACCACAACACAGTATTCATCAGTGTGCAAACATTCAAGCACAAATTCTTGTGCTTGAATGTCGAAAAATGTTAGTAAACTGTTAGTAATGAATTGTCACCAGTTTTCAGCAATTTCTTAAGAGCCGTGGTTAAGCATTGAGCGTATTTATCACCACATCACAGACTAATTAGAGCTGGCTGGGTGAGAAGACTGCATGGATGCTTCAGTGTACTTGTGTGTCACTAGCAGTTTGGTTTCACGATCTCGGTTTAAGAAGATGACAACACTTTCAATTGGCCTCTCACAGTTTAGATAAAAAGCTTGCTATTAAAAATGTTCATGTATCCGAATTTTGTTGTATCCAAATATAGTTTTTGTGAGATTTAGTGATTGTTGGGGTGATATTTTGGTCATAAAAATAGATTTTTTTTTCATTTATTATATAACAGCACCCTATATTTTATTTTATATACATACAGAATTTAACTGGTTGCCTTTTCATGATACTGAACACAAACAGGCTGATGAAATATAGCAATGTAATTGTAAAATAGCAAAAATATTGTACCTCCCCATATGGAAAAGAAATAGTAAAAACTTATATGTGATTTACTCATGAAAGTGGCCACTTTCTCATTACTTTCATATATTGTTTTAGTAAGTACTTTCATATATTGTTTTAGTAAGTATCCAAAACATACAAGTTTCATTATATAATTTTTCAAGGGATCTTATATCTGTTTTCACTCTTGTATGCTTTTCATACAAGTTTCACACAAGACAGATACAAACTTTATAAGATTTATATATATCTTTTCCATATGGGTCTTTGATACTGTTCCTTGTTACCTGTTAAAATAAGCTTTAAAAATTGTTTGAGTTCCATAAACTTCATTAAAGCTTTGTATAATTACATTTGTACCAAAGAACGCTACACTACCCTAAAGAGCACTCAACCCTAGAAATATGAACGTGATGTGAAGCTAGGGTTTTGGAGGGCTAGTAGGTGCACTGAGATTAAACTCAAGCAACTTGGCAATGGACAGGTGGCCTAGATAAAATAAAAGTGCAGCAGAAGCAAAAGCTCGTAGCTAAAATAGTCTCAATGACTTCCACACACTGAAGAATGGCCTTCTGTTAAAGTGACTCACACACAGAAAATAAACAGTCAATTACCTTATTTAATAACGTCTGGTTATTGTTTTGAGAGAAACATAATTTGTTCATTGAATAGTTTGTTTATTAACCCTCTCAGGCTCAAATTAAACTTTTTGTTGCTAATGCACAACCAAGTCCTGCAGTGGTACTTCTGAGTAAAAAAAACTCATAAAATATGTATGTGGGGTAATCAGGTTGTTAGTTTTTAACTGTTGCAAATCGGCAACGCCTGCCTTGAGAGGGTTAAGGCCATGGATTGAAAAATGAAAAATGAAAAAGAAGCAAGCTCTAGCCCAGGGGCCGGCAACCCTAGGCACACGTGCCTCAGCTGAACAGGTGATGGAGAAACAGGTTTACCTTTTAGGTGACATGAATGAGTTGAAGGGAAGTTCTGAACTGTTTCTGAGAGACAAATAACACCAGGATACTTTTCTAAGTAGCTGACAGCTGGTAACTGTGCAGGGGCGGGTCTAGCAAAGTTTTGCCAGGGGCCAGGTAGGGCATTAACAGGGAGAGGGGGGCACAAAGAAATACTTTCTTCTATTCTCATTTAAAATGTCTGCGCTGTTATTAAATAATTATCTGAAGCTTACAACCAAAGTTTTTTCTGATGTAAAATGTATAGATCATACTTACAGGGAGTGCAGAATTATTAGGCAAGTTGTATTTTTGAGGAATAATGTTATTATTGAACAACAACCATGTTCTCAATGAACCCAAAAAACTCATTAATATCAAAGCTGAATGTTTTTGGAAGTAGTTTTTAGTTTGTTTTTAGTTTTAGCTATTTTAGGGGGATATCTGTGTGTGCGGTGACTATTACTGTGCATAATTATTAGGCAACTTAACAAAAAACAAATATATAGGGGAGACCGGGGATAGTTGTAACATTTTTGACATTTCTGTCTGTAAATTGGAGCTCTTTTAAGGTAGTGGATTCAAAATGTAATGCAAAGTATTTACATGTCTCTGCTATTAAATAGTGCAGCTATTTTCTCTGCAGCACAATTACCCATTGCATGGTATGGTCTCAAACACAAAGAGTGAAATGTTACAATTAACCCCATAGTCTGGGTTAGTTGTAACATATCCTGGGGTGAAATGTAACACAATGAAATAAGGGTACTAACAAAACATTAACATGTAATCTTTGTTTATTCAACACATGAATGCACTTACATCCATTTATGTAGCTGTGTGTGTGTGACAGAATGCAGAAATCTAGCTTTTGAACATATTCCAACCCCCCAAAAAAGACAAATTATGGAATTTTCTGCAACTGAATATTTCATTAATTTTGGTTGGTCTTCCTTGAGTTTGGCCTCATTGGCTCAGTGGGCATTATAACCTACAACTCTTGCACCAATTTTGAACATAACAATGAAGCTGAAAAAATGTAGTTGTTCACCAGCATCGCAATTCCATTACTTTTTATCATGGCTTACCTTGGTGTGGTTTGCAAAGTGCTTCAGAAAGATGAGGAAATCTGTTTCTTGCACCCATCCTGATTTATTTCCACTACCAGTACTTCCTACTGGTCCATCTCTGACACAGTGGTCTGCATAATGTATGTGTGGGAACACAAACAGTGGAGGAATTGTGTTGCCAATGGCATTAACCGCATATACAAATGTGACCAGTGAACCTCTCTCTGCTGATGTCGTTGCCCCAACTTGTTTAATATAAGTTAAAGTAATAGTGTGGTAAGTTGTAACATCTGCATTATTGTTACAACTAACCCAGACTGTTGCTGTTACAACTGACCCAGACTCCTATAGCCATGAACTAGCTAACATTACAGCCAACGGCTAAAACATTAGCACTAAAGACCTACACAGAATATATCCCCATAGACATACAAATAACATAATTTAAGTTTGATGAGTTTAACTGCAAAGCAGATAATGCTATTAGAAATTGAAATAAAGTAGAAAAACTTACTTTTTGGCATACAAATTACTTTTTTTCGTGTTAAATTGTCTGTGTTTGACAAAATGTGCTGATTTTTCACATGTGATAGCAGAACTGAATTGGGCATGCACAGGATGAGTCACATCATTTGAAACTTAGCCCTGATTGGAGAAATTGGAAGTGTTACAACTGACCCACGTTACAACTATCCCCGGTCTCCCCTACCCATTTCAATTATTTATTTTTACCAGTGAACCAATATAACATCTCCACATTCACAAATATACATTTCTGACATTCAAAAACAAAACAAAAACAAATCAGCGACCAATATAGCCACCTTTCTTTGCAAGGACACTCAAAAGCCTGCCATCCATGGATTCTGTCAGTGTTTTGATCTGTTCACCATCAACATTGCGTGCAGCAGCAACCACAGCCTCCCAGACACTGTTCAGAGAGGTGTACTGTTTTCCCTCCTTGTAAATCTCACATTTGATGATGGACCACAGGTTCTCAATGGGGTTCAGATCAGGTGAACAAGGTGGCCATGTCATTAGTTTTTCTTCTTTTATACCCTTTCTTGCCAGCCACGCTGTGGAGTACTTGGACGCGTGTGATGGAGCATTGTCCTGCATGAAATCATGTTTTCTTGAAGGATGCAGACTTCTTCCTGTACCACTGCTTGAAGAAGGTGTCTTCCAGAAACTGGCAGTAGGACTGGGAGTTGAGCTTGACTCCATCCTCAACCCGAAAAGGCCCCACAAGCTCATCTTTGATGATACCAGCCCAAACCAGTACTCCACCTCCACCTTGCTGGCGTCTGAGTCGGACTGGAGCTCTCTGCCCTTTACCAATCCAGCCACGGGCCCATCCATCTGGCCCATCAAGACTCACTCTCATTTCATCAGTCCATAAAACCTTAGAAAAACCAGTCTTGAGATATTTCTTGGCCCAGTCTTGACGTTTCAGCTTGTGTGTCTTGTTCAGTGGTGGTCGTCTTTCAGCCTTTCTTACCTTGGCCATGTCTCTGAGTATTGCACACCTTGTGCTTTTGGGCACTCCAGTGATGTTGCAGCTCTGAAATATGGCCAAACTGGTGGCAAGTGGCATCTTGGCAGCTGCACGCTTGACTTTTCTCAGTTCATGGGCAGTTATTTTGCGCCTTGGTTTTTCCACACGCTTCTTGCGACCCTGTTGACTATTTTGAATGAAACTCTTGATTGTTCGATGATCACGCTTCAGAAGCTTTGCAATTTTGAGACTGCTGCATCCCTCTGCAAGATATCTCACTATTTTTGACTTTTCTGAGCCTGTCAAGTCCTTCTTTTGACCCATTTTGCCAAAGGAAAGGACGTTGCCTAATAATTATGCACACCTGATATAGGGTGTTGATGTCATTAGACCACACCCCTTCTCATTACAGAGATGCACATCACCTAATATGCTTAATTGGTAGTAGGCTTTCGAGCCTATACAGCTTGGAGTAAGACAACATGCATGAAGAGGATGATGTGGACAAAATACTCATTTGCCTAATAATTCTGCACTCCCTGTATACAACAGACCGTTTGTTTTCATTCAAAGGCTTTATGGCTTTAATACCTGGTGGGCCAGTCTTTAGTCAAAATGCCTGGGCTGTTTTTTTGTCCCAGTCCAGCCCTGGGCACGACACACAGTGAATTAATCTGAGAAGGTGCATCAAAAAATTAATGGCCGGGCCAGCGGTGCAAATCAGCTCGCATAGACACATTAGTTGACGGTATCTTAGCTAACAGCCCCAACTACCAGATTCAATTGGCTAAAAGTAACTAACTCACCTACCGGTGAGAGGGACATTGTTAGCTTTCCACATTCCGACACTTCAAAAGCTTCAGGAGCTGTTCGCTCAGCACAGCATCAGCACCACGGAAATACACGGATACATCCGTAGACTCGAGACACAATGCATTTTTGGGACTTTCAGGTGTATGGACCAATGTTTTATTTTCTGATCAAACCAGAAATCTTTAATGAGCAGCTGGATTTGTCTCGCATTAACTGGCTGAGTTAATGCCAGTTAATGCAACATCGAAGCAGCTGGAATCCACAGCTGTGCGTGTTCATGGAGCTTGCATTTTCACCTGCTGGACATCACTACCTGACAAGTTTAACTGTCTTCAGAACATTGCAGAGGCCTTATTGACAGTATTTGGCTCTACATATCTGTGTGAGCAGATTTTCTCTCACATGAGTGTCCTCAGGTCTGAATGCTGGACACTGGAGACCTGTGTCTCTGAGTGGGAGACCAGAGATCACATTAACATGTGTGTCTCTGTATTAACAGACATGCCATATTGTCCCAGTTTATTTTTCTTATCATTCTTGGGAGGAGACCATAAATAGCATTTGTATTTTCTGTTGTACAGTTCATTTGCTGTTATGGATAAAAAGTCTTTTTTTTGTTTCAAAATAGCTGATAACTATTCGCTGATAGCTGCCAACATCTGCGAACAAATATAATTCTATAAAGTGGTTCTATATAGTGTGTAAGTGTTAATATAGAGCGTTATTAAATTTATTGCTAATGCAATCATATGGCACACTGACCTCTGAGGAAAATTTAAATGGCACTCACCATCAGAAAGGTTGCCTACCCCTGCTCTAGCCTTTAGGACAGTGTAGCCACATTTGCTTGCTGCATAACTTAAAGAGTCACCATTGTTCTTCATTTTGTTCATCTTCACCAAGTTTTTTTAACATTTCTTATAATTTCCATACTGAAGTTAAATCGCATCATTTCGTATGCTGCTATTACAAACTCCTTCATGTCCTATTAGGAGCTGATAGCTCACTATAAGATTTGTGACCTGGCACGTACCATTATGTCCTCACTATATCGCACAGTCTTAAAATTGATCAAGGCCACCATTAATCTCAATCACTGTGTCGTCAAAGAGGAGCCAGAGCTGAGGAGAGCTGTCTCCCAGAGTGTGGATCACATCTTAATCAGGGGCTTGTTAGCCCTGGGCTTAACCATAGCTGGAGCCTGCAGGAGGGGGCCTTATTCAAACCTCTGTCTGAGCTCCAGTTAAAACTCCAGTGATCACCTCTTGTTGATCTCTGCAGAGCAGAGGATAATCACATGGTGAATGGGTTTGACAGAAATGCTGCTTTTAAGGTGAAGATGTTCAGTGTTTCACATCTGGCATAAGTTGCATAACTGAAAAACAGTTTTGTAGCCATGAATTTTTTAGAGCCACTGGAAGAGAGCAATTAATCATTTTAAAAGAGACTTTTGCTCTAATATTTGAAGTTTGTGTTTTGGGAACACTGCATGCAGAATTTTTGAAATACCCATTAATGACAATTTAAACAGACTTGTCATTCCAAAGATTTGTATCCTTATTGATTAAAATACATGAATAGAAATGGTTAACCTTAAGTTAAATATAAAATAAATGCATAATATGTGTCACTATGCATAACCAGTTTTGTTTCCTGATTGCATCATTACCAAAGTTCCCTGGATGGTCTGTTTTTAGTGCCTGTTATTCAAAGCTATCAGAGGCTTGATTAGACTTCAGGGTGCCAGCTCTCTACACCGCCTCGCTCGCTTAAGATTCAGATTAAGAGGCCTATGTGCCAACTCTACCAAGCTGTGGGGGTGGGTTGCACTATACCAGCCTGTGCCAGTGCCCTACTTTGACTGAGTAAGTGCAAAGAATGTTTGCCACGTGCAGTGGCATCCTCCAGGCAAGATGACTTTGAACTCCCTCCCAGCTGAACCCGTAGATCTATGTCAGTGTCCCATTGTAATATCTAATGAACTCAGCTCTCATATCCTCACTACTCAAAATTAAAAGATTGTTTTCCCCTCACACACTGATAAGAGGAGCTCTGCAAACCAACTGATATAAAGCCCTGACTTTCATTAGTACGCTATGATTATAGCTTATTGGCAAGAGTATGCCACCCCTTCAAATATTTCCCTTGGATGTGAATATATTTTTAATTATAATTCATTAATTATAATACATTTATTCACACATGCATTTATCTGTACCCATTAGTGTTAAATGACTCTTAACGTGACTTCCCAAATTATATTAATAAACTTAAAATGAATATGTTGCCTGAAGGTCCATATACTACCAAAATATTCTACTTTACAGCTAATTGTAGACATGTTTTACCTGTGTTTTAACAAAGATATTATAAATCTCGTAATTTTAGATGTTAACACAAGACTTATTAGTCCTTATTAATTCTTATTTTTAGACTGCAAACACCACACGGAGGTTTATGGGCCCACTTGCTCTTTTCCTCACCGAGGACGAGCAAAAATATGCAAATTATAATCTCAACAGTCTCCTAAAAACATTAATGTTTTATTATTTGGACCTCCAGCATTTCTAAGGGCACAGTGGGACATTTGTGAGTGGATGTAGTCATGATCTTAAAAATAAAATAGCTTTAATAAGAAAGCCTAACATTTCAAAAAGTTGCTTTTGTTGTATTCAAGATTATTCTGGGACTTTTAAATGTTTGTGTCCTTGTACTATTTCTTTTGAGAGTATCAGCTGTAGACATTTTTATACAGTCTCCTCATATTTCTTCTGTGGATTCCTTAATGAGGATGAGTTGTAACAGAGTAACTGGATTAATTAGTTTTTCACATCCCCAGGTTGCTGATCTATGGTCAGTACTGCAGCCACATGGAGAATGCCCAGAAGAAACTGGACGAGCTAATAGCCACACGGGAAGATGTCAGGATTAAAGTAGAGGTAACATTCATCTCTACACACGTTTAAAATGAATGTCGTACTCAGAAGGTGTTGTATTTGTACCAAATTATCTGGTCTGAGTATTTTAAAAACTGATGATCTGCTAGGATTTTACCACTCATCCATCTCCAAAGTTTGCAGACAATGACACAAAAAAGTAAAAATATGTGGTGAGTAGCATTTGTCAGGGTGAACATACCTTCTTCATGCCAGAGGGCAGAGATCATGGCCAGATTGTTTTCTAGCTGATAATAAGGCAACAGTAACTGAAAAAAGCATGTTACAACCAAGGTATGCAACATCTTCTCTGAATCCAAAATGTGACCAACCTTAAATCAGATGACCACATCATGTGCCGCTCTGGTGAGTCTGGATTTCTGCTGTGACACTTTAATGACAGGATCAGAATTTCGCTTCAAAAAGAAGATGGCATGGATTTATCCTGTTTGTGCCAACAGCTAAGGCTAGTGGTGGTGGACTAATGGTGTGGGGAACATTTTCTTGGCACACTTTGGACCCCTTACAGTACCAATTGAGTGTCATTTAAAAAAAACACAGCCTACCTGAGTATTTTTGCTGATCATGTCCATCCATTTATGACCACAATGTGCCTGTCTTCTAATGGCTGCTTCCACAGGTTAATGCACCATGTCAAAAAAGCTCACCGGGTTCCAGAGTGTGATAGCCAGCAAAATTATATTTACAAATTGTTAAATGTTCCTGCTGACTCCTGGCACTAGTGTGTGGAGATACATTATTATATTACAGCAGCTGGATATTTGTCCACCTGTTTTGATATGGCATTCAAGCTAGTGTTTTGCCCATGCACCATGTGCAAACACCACAGGAGAAGAGAAACATATTTCGGTGTATTGCATTACTACCAAATTCATTGTGTGCCAACTACAGAAAAAGGACAAAGTGATGCAGTATTTCTTTTAGAAAGTATACTCAAATCTAAAATTTTATATCAATCCAGACTTGCAGTACATGCTCTGAAGAGTTGTACCAACAAAATAAGCTGCTTTAGAATATGGCCGTTTCAATCAAAGCGCAAATCAAAAGTAAAATTTACTGTTGAATAAACAATGACAATGACTAAATAATGACTTAAATAAATTCATCAGTGGGGCCAAGCTTTGCCTTTGTTAGGCAGAACCTATAATGAAGTCAGATGTAATTTGCATATTTGCCCCTAGAGCCTTAAAAAATTCAGAACATTTTGTTATACTGAACAAAACGGAATATTAACCAAACAGGGGTTGTGGTGGATCTTGGTTGTATTGTTAAATTTCCTTGTGCACAGGAAAAGATGAAACAAGAGAAAAGGAACCTTTACTGTGTAAATCTGGGACATTTTTAGAATCTATGTATACAACAAGATCTCCCCTCAGTATGCTGCTATGATTTTGTGATGTTATACAGACTGAAAATCCTTAGAAAAGGAATGCAGGGTAGAGCGGGATTAAAGCACATTTGCAGTTAGAATGGGAGGACAAGTGGGCCCTAGAGCTGATGAGCACAAAAGGCAATACATATAGCTACAGAGGGTAGTAGTAACTGAGATACCCCATTCAAAATAAAGGAGCTTTGTAAAAGGCTAAGTCAGCCTGTTATTGGCTCAGTATAGAAAAGTACTGTTTGTAAAACAGGATAAGCTTTGCTGATATTGCACATTTAAAGAAACCGAGTGAACAAAGATGTACACAGACACCACTGTGAGGGAACCTTATAGGATAATACTAACAAAAGAGCGCTTCTTATGGAGCCAAGAGAGAATTTAGGGATATGCACTCATTTGTCAGAGGATGTCCTCTCTCAGTATGCTGCGTAATTGTGTCACAAATAGCTGGCACAACCAGAGTTTTTGTGCCCTGAAAGAATAAACCGGCCTCATTGCTAAAGGAGTGCCCTGTGAATGTGTGGAAGCAACAGCAGCAACACAACAGTGTATTCTTAAACAACAAATGAATACTTGTTTGTAGGAAATCTACAATGCTGTATTATGCAACATGTAATAACTGTGCCACTGCTTGTGTCACTCTTCCACAGGAATGTACAATGAAAGTGCAAGAAGGAAAGTTCAAGCTCCAAGATCTTTTGGTAGTTCCCATGCAGAGGGTGCTGAAGTATCACCTCCTACTAAAGGTAAAATCCAAATCTGTAAAACCTGTTTATGTGTTTACACAGTTTCATTCAAATGTAATTAAGATTTTGGCTAAATAGCCGTGTGATATCATACACACGTGCTTTATTTTTAACTTCTTACCTTTCAAAAGTTTATCTCAAACATCTGTGCTGCTATGTCTCTGTGGCACAGCTAGTGTATGTTGCTAACTTTCAGATATAGTTTGAGGTGCAAAAACCCCGTCTTCTGCAGGGAAATGATGCGTCTCTTCTATAAGAAATCATAAAATGTCAGATGACCTGACGAACAACAGAGACATGAAAAAGGTGTTTTCTGATTTCAGTAAACATGTTGTTTCTTTCACTCTCGGCGCAATTGACTCTACACTTAAGCTAAGCTAAATAAGGAATACGCAGGTTTCTTTTGATTTGACCAAATCTGGCATCACAGTCTAACTCGAAGTCAAATCACCACTCATCAGCACGTGCTTCAGACGCTGCTAAATCCTTGAAATCCAGTATATGCTGCACCCACTTCAAAGAACTTTGTATGTGACATTTTTGACACTCAGAGTTCAAGGATTTGTGCTGTATATATTTCAGAAAGTTAATAGCTTTCCATCCCGAAAAGCAGATCCTCACTGTAAGATTTTCTTCTTGAGACTTCGTCAGGGAGGCTATGGTTCATCTCTGCTCTGATTTCAAATGATGCATAACACCTCTCTCTTTTATTCCGTGTCTAATGGCAATGTCAGCTGTCTGGATTTGGTCAGTGTTGTTGTGATTTTCCAGACTTGTACCCTTGTCACATTAACCTATTTTACAAACTCTTTTCTGCCCTTTTAAAAAGCTGTTGTTTGAAGTGTCACTGAGGCAGCACATATTGCTTTGTGGACTTTAACTTAATACACCTCATTGATGTGTCTGCCTTTGCACATTATTCACTAATTGTTTATGTTGAGTTTTCTGTGTCCTTTAATTCAAAAATGTCAGGTGCTATGATTGTAGGTCCACACAGAGAGCGCCATGGCATCTGTATTAGTTTGAATCGAACCACTGCAGGAGTGGCACTGAACCACTGAGGTCAAATCAACCGTGCAATAATCAGATTAAATACACCCCATTTCACTGCTTCCTGCAGCTTTGCAGTAAAACACTGCTGCACACTGAGGCCTCAGGGCATGTCAGACTGACAAGGCTTGTTTTGGTTTGGGTATGTGCGTGTTCAGTCCTGCTGAAGGGTACATCTACAGTTGTTGTTATATAGATATCATCTCAAGAGTGTGAACCCTATTTGATGATACTGTGCATGGGTCTTTTCTTCATTCTTTTATGATAGTTGAACTTCATGGAGCAAATTCAACAATTCTCAGAAAACTTAAAACATGATCTTGTGCTATACATTTTGCTGTATATGTTTTGCAGTACAACTGTTTTTCTTTTGCAAATGTAATGCACCTCTTTCTTTAAAGGAGCAGAAGGTTACTTAGATAATACAAGTTACAGGTGGAGCCCAGATGAAAGCACTTTTTTCTTGGTTTTGTTTGTCAAGCACTTGCTGATAATATTTGAAGTAGGCATGAAAAGCCAGTGAGGAAAATGCCCCGTATATTGAAGCTCATTATTAGTTTGAAATTGGAAGACCTAAAAACAGGGGATCTCGTCCGTGTAATAGCATAATAGCTTCAAAATATCAGACGAATGATCCATGGTTATGTTATGGGTATGTTAGTATGAGTTAAATGAAGTACTATGGTTATTTCCTAATTTACATCTGGACTTGTTTTTCACCTTATGCTTACAGTGTTTTATTCTTTTATTTTCCCACAACCTCACATGCACATTAAGCAATCCTAGCAGTTGCTGATAGTTTGGAAATTATTGTTGGTTATGCAGCTAGCAGCTAATGTCTCTTCATACTGCTAACTTCAAACAGAGATGGTTTACTTCTTTTTAACTCCATGCTGGTACCTGCCAGCAGTGAAATCTACCATGAAAACATCACTGTAGTGCTTAATGAAATAAACAGAAACTTAAAAAAAAATTTTAAATATGAAAACTAACTGACTGCCTTGTTTCACACTGGGTTATGGAGCAGTAACAAGGGCTGCTGTAAAGGCAAGTTGCCATGCCATTAATAAACGCTGAATCTTTCTGGGTTTCCCTTCTCCAACTGGTATTGCACAGATTGCCATACTCATATTTGTGTTTTTGTTTAAAAAGTTCCTGTACTTACTTTATTTTTATATTTACTATTGGCATTTTTCTGTGTAATTGTGAGATTGAATTACTCAAAACGATTAATCTGTACTGATTCAGTCCAGAACCTGTTTGGGCTGTGGCTTACCCAATTAACCAATCAGCCAGAACCAGTTGGTCACATAATAAAGTTGTTTCCTAATACTTTAAGTGTCGCTGCAGTCTTCACGTCATCATATTTTTGTTTAAAATTCAGTAAACTTTTGGGAAAAAATTACACAAACATTTAGCAATACATGATCGAATGATTAGTGTTCAGAGGTCATCAAGCTCTGCTGGCATTAATGTGGAAGTCACTATTAAATACGGTGTTATTTCCTAGCACCTGAACAGTAAACCCCTTTATGAGTAGCAGGTTGTTTTACAACATAACTTTGACCAATCTCTACTTTATCAAGCTAACCAGCATATATGCTGACCAGCCTACCAAACCACAGGCAAATCTTTACCCCTAAGTGCAAGCAAGAAAATTTGCATATTTACCTTTCACATTTGATTAACTTAAAGACACCAAAGAAACAAAGTAACTTGTTAAACTGGAGTAATACTGGCCAGAAAGGCAAGTTAAAATTGTTGATGTTAGATGCAGAAAAATGCATTTGGCAGAAACTTTACTGCCTCAGGCTTAGTTTTGATTATTTTTTTTAGATAATAATCAGACAGAATTCAAAATCTGAACCAGTCATAAGACTGTATTGTACACAGCTCGAAAGCAGCTCTAAAACAAAATTGCAATGCAGTCTAATTGTGTACATTATTATCTTAGTTCTTTGCATTAAAAACAAAACAAAACAGAAATCTGGGGCGGGGGGAGGGGGAGGGGGAGGGGCTAGTAAAGCAAAAAACAAGCTGAACTTGGCTGGTTGCTCTCTCTGCTTGCACTCAAGTTTTAAAGTGTACTTTTTAATGTGTTGTTAATGATTTCAGATCTGCAGTGTGCAGTTGTCAAATTTTGCCAAGAAAAACAGACACACCATTGGAGTTTGGTTTTTACAGTTTCTCAAAGTACAAGAACATTTTTCTAACAAAATAATCTCTCCGTAGGAACTTTTGAGTCACTCAACTGACCGACCCGAGAGACAACAACTGAAGGAGGCTCTGGAGGCTATGCAGGTGTGTGTTTAAAAATCTTGCAGAATCACCCTCTTAGCTAAAGCTACATAATTACATACAGTCACTGTGTTGCTCAAGTGTTGTAAATACAGCTTGAAATAGCAGATGCCTGAAAGAATGTCTGGCTCTTCCAGGACCTGGCCATGTACATCAATGAAGTCAAGAGAGACAATGAGACACTGAAAAAAATCAGCGAATTCCAAAGTTCAATAGAAAATCTTGTAAGTACTCCACACTTTCCTTGCACTTGTTATCTTTTGAGCAGCTAAGAACATTTTAAAGGTTGTTCTTTAATATATACATGCCAACACACTGGCATGTTATCAACAGGTGTTTTTGAAGTTCGACAGAATGATTAGTCTCTCCTCAGAACACCTCTATCTTTCAAAGTGCTTCCATGATCCTCAGCCATGATAATTCCCTTAATAACTCATTTATGTAAACTGCAAACTGCTCACTTTAATATTTTGTGTAGCACCAACCTTTTTTCTCGTTTTTCTATCTCTCTATCACAACTTCTTTTGTTGTTCCTTGCTGATATGCCAAGTCAGTATTCAGCTTTGGTTTGTACATGTGCCACATATACAGTAATACGTACAGTAAAAGTGCTCTGAATAATTTATACATGTAGCCACTGGGTATGACTTTGGAAAAAAGTCAAAGGGAGGATGGAGAATCATCGTTTATCGTGGATATTAATTCTCTCTGAAATTAAAAGTCTAGCAAAATTATTTATTAAAAATTGCAGAATCCATTGGTTTAGTAGGCTGCTTTTTATGTTTGTTTGTTTGTTTGTTTGTTTTTTGCAACCTAAGCAGCAGGTGAAGCTGGAGGAGTACGGGAGGCCAAAGATAGATGGAGAACTGAAGGTGTGCTCCTCTATGAACCGAACAAAACAGGACCGGTGAGTCCAAGTTCTATAGTAAAACTAAACTATAATAACCTTTAGCAACATTTTATCGCTGCCAATATTCAATAAAAATGTATGATTGTCTTCAGGTATATATTCCTCTTTGATAAAGTGGTCATTGTCTGCAAGAGGAAAGGCTATAGCTATGAGCTCAAAGAGATTATTGAGCTGCAAAATCATAAAATGTCGGATGACCCGACGAACAACAGAGACATGAAAAAGGTAAGAACATCACGGTTTGAAATGAGACAGAGCAATTTCGTCAGTGAGATCTTTGTAAAGGTGGCCCGGCCGGTGTAGGCGATGAAGCGGCATGTGTAATCATTACAAATGTTGCCCTTGAGCTGAAGGAGCTTGTTGATGGTAATTTCTGATGTGATTTCAGATGGGGTTATACACTGTTGTGTCAAACGTGCATTGTGTTCATTCGTGCTTGTAAAATCATGTAAATGCAATGAAGATCATTTAGGATTCATGAAAACGTACTGCAGTGCACTGGGCATCCGGTCTAACATGGCTTTTTTGTTTTTGGATCTGCATGCGTGCATACATGTTTGCATGTGTAACTGGGTCTTTCTCTGGTGTCTTTCTTTTTGCATGCTTACCAGTCCTGTGGAAAAATGGTAAGCTCAAATGATCCCCTTATTTAACACATCTTCTCATAGTGGCTTTTTTTTGTTTTTGTTTTTGTTTTGGCTGTGGTGATTTTTGGGATGTAATACCTTGATTGCATATGCACAGTCTGAGTCTGTGACCAGCGTCTTATCCAATTAATTGCTAAAGCATGTTGATGATCTTTTAGGTCTGACTTGATTTGACCATATATTTGTTGGAACTGCTGATATCACATGCCTATTTCTTATCTCGGTCTGCCATCCACAAACCTTTTTCTGCCATCTGTTCAACACTCACTTTTTCTCACCAGTGGTCTTATGGTTTCTACCTGATCCATCTGCAAGGGAAGCAGGGCTTCCAGTTCTTTTGCAAAACTGAGGAAACAAAGAGGAAGTGGATGGAGCAATTTGATATGGCCATGTGAGTATGACTAGTTGGATAAAATGTATTTTATGTGAGACTAATTGTCTTTGCCATGTTATTTTTCAGTAGCATGGGAAAAAATAAAGAATCCTAGGTATCCTCAGTTTAACTGGTTTATTTAATTCCATATTATTTACTTATCTAGGTCCAACATCAAGCCAGAGAGAGCCACAGCTAATCAGCACAACTTTGAAATGCACACATTTGATAAGAATACCAACTGTCGAGCCTGCAAGATGCTCTTGAGGTAATGACCCTGACAACCCCAGCGCTGGTATCTCTAGTGCCATTAATAATGCACACCGAATACATCCTTATTCCAGACTCTCTAGTGACTGTTATGTCAGCATTTGGTAGCAACAGCATTTTTATGTGTTACTTATCCAGATAAACTTTATGAAGCAGAGACACTGTATGTCCAAAATATGCAACGGTAGAATTATTAATAAATTATGATGCACAAAAAAGGAAGTTCAATGTTTTCACTGTCACCATCTTGGTGTTTTGAAACCACATGTGTCAGCAGATGAGCAGAAACAGAGGACATTCTGTGGCTAATCACTTGTGATTGACAGTTTGTTAACCAACGAGCATCCTGGATAATCCTCCTCTCTGATTCCCTGACTTATAATTTACAAAATAGACTTAATGTTTTATTCAGAGTGTCATGAAAATAGCAACTGAGCCCAATAAAATGATCAGGGAAGTGTTTACTGAGAACACAAAACCAGGGAGCTGATGGTCTTTTTGGCAAAGAAGCACTGCTGCCAGGAGACCTTTTGCAACTACTCCCACGTTGGCTTCACTTTTTCATAAAAGCACACAAAAGTTATTACAGTTAGGTAAGTATTTGGACAACAACACAATTTTTGTAATTTTGACACCACAAACAGAGGAGAAAAAAAATACCCTTGGAGTGGAGTATACACTACAGCAGTACAAATATAAAAATAAATAATTTAAGTAGCATTTGGTAGTGAACAAACAAACAGACTTAAATCACAGAGGGAATATGTTTTTGGCTCGCATAACCCGTCATTAGTGTGAAAGCATTCCTTGGAAAATATTCTAGTAAGTGTGACTGCGGCTGACGGATGTTATTTTTAAACATTTCCCGGCCCCGCACCACCCACAGTGTTCCTGAGTACACCTTCTCTCATGTGAGAATGCTGCTCGTCTGCAGTGGGATAGCCCGTGTCACTGAATCACCACTTTCACCTCTATTAGAGTCAGCCGGCTAAACCCCACTCTGTGTATTGACCCACAAATTGCATGGCTTTGCTGACCTAAATTCACAGAGCCGATGGCAGCAGGGACCAGCGTTCTCTCTTCCTGCTAGATGCTAATTACTGCTGCAGTCCCAGCGGATCCCATCGTGATTTATGGCACTTACTATTCAACTTGGCAGCGTGCGATGCATGCAGTGTTACAGTACCCGTAACAAATAAACTTCAGGAGTACACGGTTTAAACTGAGCCAGTTGATTTGGTGATTTTTAAAGAATTACAGAACGGGAATGATGGAGGATGTGGATTCGCAGTTGGAACAATTATAGGAACAAGCAGCAGGTCCCCTTGTGTGTTGTTTTTACAGGAGGTTAATTTGTGTCTCAGCCACTTCCTGTTTGCATTACTAAAGTGCATGTTTCTCTCTGTGTGTGTGTGTGTGTGTGTGTGTGTGTGTGTGTGTGTGTGTGTGTGTGTGTGTGTGTGTGCGCCTGTCCTCAAGGGGCATCTTCTATCAGGGCTACTACTGCTCTCGCTGTGGAACAGGAGCTCACAAAGAGTGTCTAGAAGTGATCACCATTTGTAAAATAAGTAGGTATTTCCTCTTTAGTAGAAGATGTTATTTAGATGACTTTGTGAGGGTCAAGTAGTGAGCAAATGATAAAAATAGATAAATAAAAACTGACATATGTCACGGACATGCAATGATGACTGCTGTAATTTGATGACCCCTGTCCTGCTTGTAGGCCTCTTTATGCAGCAGTAAAAGGGAGGCAGGCTTTTTTATTGTGTCAGTGGATTTAGCAGCAGTATCTGACAACATATTTACTCAACATGAATTCAGAAAATCATTGTGGCCTATTTTCTCAAATTTGAGCCAATTTAATAACTGCTGAGTGAGGTTCAGTATGAACCAATCAAGTTCTTTGATAGTCGAAGGTCATAATTAATCAAATGAATTCTTAAAATAAGTTAGTGTGTGTATAATAAGGACCACAGAGCAGGACTGTAACAATATAGTTTGATGCTTTCAGTTTTATCTGCTGTTTAACGCTCACAGGAAACCAGTCATACTACATTGCTGTTAGTCAGCTTAAAAAAATGGTCTGCATGAAGCTATGCTGTACATTTTGGCATGCTGATGTCAAGTGCTGATGGATCCACTTGGTGAAATATTTTCTTGTGAATCTTCTTTGACAATCTTCAATATTTCCTCTTTTCAGATCCTCTTGACTTGGTGAGTAGTTTCTTTTTCACTCAATATACAACAGCTTTCTCTAATTGTCACCATCTTTCTTTGTTGAATAATTACCACAAAAGGATAAAAGGTGATGTTTTTTGCTTACTTATTAACAATATCAATAATCAGATATTTGTCTCTGTTGTGTAGGAGCCTGGATTATCACCTGGTAAGAGCTAACATTTGAATATTCTGTCAGCTGTCAACTTTGTTTTGGCTGTAGCTGCGCTTAAATAGCACGGCTCTCTATTGCCATCTAGTGGATAGCGCCATTGCAGCAACAATACTAACCCTATACGAATCCCTCTAAAAAAATTTGAATATTGTGAAAAGGTTTTATTTTGTTTTCCTATAATTAGATTTAAAAAGGTAAACTTTAATGTATTCTGTATCATCACATGTTCACATCACAAGTGAACTATTTCGAGCTAGATTATAGTTTAATACAGATTTTTTTGTGGCTTTAAAAAATTATCAGAATTCCAGCATCTGAAATTATTAAATTATTTGTGATCAATCAAAAAAACTACGTATAATACAGAAATGAACAATTTCTGTTAAGGTAGCACTTGGTTGAGGCTTTTTTACCATGAATTGCTACATCAGTCTGGCGTAGTCTGGTGGTGATCAGGTTGTGTCACTGCTTAGCTGTTAGGGAAGCCCAGATTCCTTTAATAGTTGGCTTCAGGTGTCTCATCTTCCTCAGTTTGTTGATTGAGGAAGATGAGATTCTCTGTGGGGTTTCAGGTCACGTCAGTTGCCTGGGTAGTCAAACCCAGCATTATCACAGTCAGCAAACCAATAAATACTAGCTTTGGCGCGGTGGGAGTTCCTGGTTCCTGGTGAAAAAGGAAATATGCTCCATACTTTTTGTCAGGTGGAAACCTGAAGCGCTCTAGTAGGTGGTTGCATTGAATTTTTACGTGATAGTACAGAGTAGAGCAGCAACCATCAACACCAGCAGATGGCATGGCACCCTAAATAATCAAAGATTGAATTCTAGCATGAGGTTTCCACAAACACTTTTGATTTTGTGCCTCTCCATCCTTCACCCAAACTCTAGAACCTTGATTCTAATTGAAATCAAAAGAAAACCTGGACCACTGAGCAACAGTCCACTTCTTTTTCTCTTTAAACCAGGTACTTGTAAGATGCATCTGATGTTTTCCATTGTTTCAGGAGTGGCATGATTTTAGGAATTTAACAGTTGTAGCTTTGATCCTGAAGAGGTCTACGTGTGGTGGCTTTTGATGTTCTGACTCCAGCCTCGGTCCACTTGTTGTGAAGCTCTTCTTGAGTGGACTTGACACTCTTGTGAAGGCACTCTTCCCGGCCGGTTCATCTTTTCATTGATATGCTTTGATACAGCACTGAACAGCCAGGCTTTTTTGCAATGACCTTGTGTGGTGTTACGTCCTCGTGGAGGGAGTCGACTATCATTTGGACAACTGTCAAGCTAGGAGTCTTGCCTGTGACTGTGGTTGCATGTACCGAAGTAGAACGAGAGATACACATTATTTATATAGTTTGAATAGTAACTAATGCAAACCCAAAATTAAATATGCCAATAAGTCTGTCAATAAGCATCAATACTCCAATCCAGCTAATGAAAATATAATATGTAAAAGTTTACCTTTCTCTATTATATTACAAAAAAGTAACCTTTTCACAATATAAATGCATTAGTAGAGTATGCAGAAGTACAGTAGAGACACACTTGCAGAATCTGATCGTTTCTTTCACAACTCTTCTACAGCTTTTGTTTTCTCAATGTCAGTGGACTTTTTTATTAGTGAGAAGCTGGAAGCGGTAATGTACTGGACACTGACTGTTATTGCAGGTCCTAAGATGGTGGCAGTGAAGAACTACCATGGCACACCGGTGCCTCCGGGGAAGACCCCTCTCTGTTTCCAAACAGGAGATTTTATCGAGCTTCTGAAGGGAGACCCGGATATCACATGGTGGGAGGTAGAGTAGTCAATCATTTTTAAATCAATCCATCCCTCACTTTGACACACGCAGCTTGTTACGCAGACAGCTGATGTTGGCACAGCACCTCACATAGTGGATTTGAAATGAATCAGTGATTCTCATGTTAAATTCAATTTTTTTTTTACCTGTGAGATAGAAAGTGTAGAACATAAGTCAAGGTTCTGTCTCTGTTCAAATACCGGCACTTCTAGATTGAAATAGTTAGCATATAGGATCGCTATTATTAGATCTGGACAAAAACCTTGTTTTATTGGACAATTGCAATGACTTTGGTGGAGTCTTATAATCAGCAAAGCTAAAGTCTAAGCACACAACCTCCTGTAAAACTGTAGATTAGTTTTTACACACACTGTTTTTTTTGTATTGATTGAACAAACAAGATATATGTGTTCATTACTGAGCGTTTTGTTGCCTTTGGAGCCATTTCCGTCATTTCTTTTCATGTTTTCTAACCAGGCTGCAGAAAGCACTATCAATCTTATCCCTCTGGTGGTGAACAAGTACAGTAACATACCCCAAAATGCCTTTAATTCAAATTGCTGTGGAGTAGGCAAATCCCTAAGTGCTTTCTTTCCCCCCATGCTACAAAAAAAGATAATTTTTCTTGTAGTTGCAAATCATCATCATATTCCAGCGCACATCTTGTAAACAGAGTCCCCTTGTCACCTTGTCAGTTTAAATTAATAGCGCTTTGGCTTGTGCGTCTCACTAAAATACCACAGGATACTTTAAAGAGTGTTTGAATGATAAACTGAGCCACGCTTGCCTAAAATTGTTCTAAAATCTTAGAGGAAGTTAAAGACTTCTTTGCACCTTCACCAATGGAAATAAATCACTTTTAGCTGAACATTAGAAGAGGTGTACGTGCAGACCTGGAGGATCCTCTGCAGTGAATTAGTCTGGATGATAGGAACTGTGACACTGTTTGCTCCAGGAACTGTTGGCATTCCTGCTGAATCACCGACTCTAATATCAGGCTGGCTTTTCCTGAAGTGACTCTGGGCAACTTTCTGATGACATTAATTGATCTTAGCTATAACAGTAGGCTATCCCTCTACAGCATGGCAGTTTAATCTCTCAGTGTGATGTCAGCAGGTGTGCAGAGTTTAAAATCGATTGCTGCAGGCATAAGATGGAGTCATTTCATCCTCTGTCTGACTTTGATGGGGAAAGTTTGTACATACAACATCTAGCACCGAAAATATGATGCATAGCGTGTAATATTTATTTAGCTCCAAGTGAATACATTGTCTTTCAGAAATGTTTTACTTTAAATTTTGACAAAACGAATCCAGTGCAGATAAACTGGCACCACTAGGAGGCACCAACGTAACACTGTTTCACATTATACACAATAAACTAAAGAATCTCTGCTTCAGATATTGGTTTATTAATATAGTCTTACTTAACAATGATTACTTGCAAGGAGGAAATATAGTTCTTAGTTTTAGTTTTTCCTCTATAAACCCTACAAATTTTTCAGTGTGTGTCTTAGGATTTCCAAATTTTCTGTATCTACACTAAACTACATATTACCCATTTTCCCTTTTCCCCACAGATGTTCTAAAGTATTTCTTTGCCTGAAGTAAGCACAGTTTTGTTTCACATCTAGAAATAAACTTACCTTGTGTTTGTCTTACAGGGAAAGCTGATACAGACACAAAAGAGCGGCTTTTTCCCCAGTTCCTATGTAAAGCCTTGTTTGGACCCAAAGGTAATGCACCCATACACCTGTAAAGTGGGTTGTGACTGATTACAGCGTGTATGATTTGAGAGTGGACGAGTTTATGCATGTGCATGTCAGTTAGTCCTGTGCTGTGTTCTTTAATGAACGGTGTCTGTTATGTGCGACAGCCCTTCCAGTCATGCCGGTCGTCCTCAAGGGATGCAGACTACTATGGATATCCTTGGTAAGACCCATAACTGTGCATTTAATGGGCCTGTGCACTATAAGGTACCATTAGCCCAAGGTCAATATCCTGTAATTAGTGCAGATCTGTTAATGTTAAACTGTAGCGTTATCTCAAAGCAGTGGTTCAATTGAAAGCAAGCTGACCCTAACCAAAAGATTAATTACTACATGGGTGATTGAAGATAAGTGTTTTTAAAGCTTTTAGAGTGTCATTTGATGAAACAACTTAAAACAAAAAAAAACAGTGACCTCTAAATTTAGTTTTTTCTGTAGGTTTGCAGGAAACATGGAGCGGCAGCAGGCAGACAACCTTTTAAAATCCCACTGCAGTGGGACCTACCTTATCAGAGAGAGGACAGCTGAGGCGGAGAGGTTCGCCATCAGCATCAAGTGAGTATTTCAGATCTTACAGGAGAGGAAAATGTCAAGGGAAGGTTTTTATCCATATCTCATGGGGAATAAATATTCTCACAGGGAGCCCTAGTCAGCTTTTTCTGTGCATCTTTTAGCTCTAGCTAATTACTACTCAGTAATTGCTTTTTTTTTTTTTTTTTTTATCCTTCCTTTTTTTTTGCCTTTTCAATGAGACGATGCATTCTCAAGAGGAAAAAAAAATCCATGAGTTCTCTACTGGAGTTGTCATATAATGATGGGTTGAGAAAGGGAATGCACATTTACACATTTGTGTCTAACTCAGGTGATGAGTGACTGTGGGGACCAGGCTCGATATAATTAAGTAAACAAATCTGTTAAGAAGTCTTAACTTTAAGAAAAAATACTTAATTTCCATCTTATTCAATCAGATATACTGAAAAAGAAATGTGTGGAGCAGCAGAACACATTAAGTTAAGGGCACAGGAGAATACAGGCTCAACAGTAATATGCAAGATATGGATAAAGAAAATCGATAACAGTGGAAAAACAACATCTGTTCTTGGTGATTTCTCTTTACAGATTCAACGATGAAGTAAAGCACATCAAAGTCATTGAAAAAGACAGCTGGATACACATCACCGAGGCAAAGAAGTTTGAAAGTCTGTTGGTAAGTCATATTAAACTGTTTAAAAAAAAGAAAAAAGGTCATATATTGAACTGCCAACACAGAAACACCCATAGGAGCTTGTTGTCAATGTGAAAGCAGAAAAGTTCACCTTTTTGTATCCTGTTACTTTACAGGAGCTTGTGGAGTACTATCAGTCTCATTCGCTGAAAGAAAGCTTCAAGTTGTTAGATACCACACTGAGATACCCCTACAAGTCGAGAGAACGCTCGCTTACGCGGGCCAACACACGCTCACCAGGTAAACCTTTTGAATTTTTCTCTGTTCCAATACTTTACTTTCCACTTCTGCAGCCATTCTGATACCGCATAGCAGCCAAACTCTGCAAACAACACAATCTGTTAGTACCAGAAAATCATATTAGATCCTTGAGCAATGAACAGCTAAGTACAGCCAGCTGATAAATGATAGTCAGTAAGCGTTTTGGCAGAGCAAGGTTTGATGTTTATCGGTTGTGAAAGAGACCCTAATGTTTGTCCTTCCGTGTTAATGATAACTTAATCCAAGTAACTTAATATGTGGCTTCATAGTATAGATTAAGTGACCACGATGCTTATCAGTGTGGTTCTGATGAAGCTAAGTTTTGAGAACATCTTCAGATAAAATATCCATCATTCTTTTAGAAGCAAGTTTCACTCCTTGGCAGGCATCTTCGTAACAGCACCTGGGAGTTTATTCAGGCTAACACTAAGCCCCTCTCTAAATGAATAAGGAGACGGCCGCAACGTTAATAAAAAGCTGCATAAATAACCAGAAAAATCTAATAAAAAAAAGGTGACTTTGCCTCATGATATTTAAGTTTTATAAAGTTTTCTACAGCACCTTCAAGAGTTAAATTCCACTTCAATCCAGTGTGCCAACAGAATCAACATATCTGGTTGATCCCGCAAGGGCATTTGAACAAATACGAGACTAATTTACATTATGGATGCAGTAAGCCAAGAAAAAAAAACTTGTATAGATTTTGGAATCACTTCTGTCTGTTCTGTTTCAGCTATTATAAAGCAGACGGTTGGCCCTTTGGAGGGAGTAGTAGGTACAAGATTTATTCAGATATTTCTATTCAGGATTCTTTTTAGTGCCATGTCTCTCCCATATAAAATCACATGTGGTTGGCTTTGGACTTGACTCACACTAGGACTTGTGGCTTTAACTTTTCTACCACTTGACTCATGTTACAGACCTCATTTCCATTAATGAGCTTTGGGTAATGCCCACTGGAAGCTGAGTGGAACCACCCAAAGCTCTAACGAGACATGCACAGACATCTTCAAATGCTAGTGTCAGTGTTTTTGCATGGAGACTGAAGGAGCATTGCATGTCAAATAATGTCTACCTGCTTCAATGCACGATTATGAAAATACCTTTTTCACTCTCTGTTACCAAAATACACTGGTCCAGTACAAATTCAATTTCATGACACCGTGGCTGTGGATACTGTAAGAAGGGGGTAAAATAAATGAGACACACTTCCTCCCACTCTCTTTGTCTTCCCCTGTCCTCTGTTTTTCCCAAGGCCAGTGACTCTCATGACTCATACAGACAAAAAAAAGATGGAGGCCAGAGGGGCAGCTGGGCAGAGTAGGAGGGCAGCAGTGTGAAATGATAAAGAGAGTGACAAAGAGAAAGTCAGCTAACTCCAGCCTTTGGAATGACTGAATTGGCTGCCCTTCGTGGCCATTACACTATATGAATACTGGCTGTGTCTTTGCGCTAGCTTCTGTCCTACACTGGCCTCACTTTGTTCACTCTTCACAAAGACCCAACTGGCCAGTATAGTGAAATCATTTCTCCTCCTGTTTTGGCTGAAGTTGTACACGGATGGAGACAACTGGAGTTTTTGCTAATAATGGTTTTCCTCTCAGTTTTATCCTTGACTGTTTCCAAGCACGTACTTTTACTTTTCGATCTGGAAAACTCTATTATGGAGTTCACACAGACATTTTCTGATAAGTCAAATCAACAACAATTGAAGCAGCTGGAAAATATATATTATATTATATAGCTGCCCTATTTATTTTATATAAAATAATTATTTTATTTTATATAAAATAAATAGCACAACTACTTCAGTTTTATTTCTGTAGTGCCAAATCATGACAACAGCCCCCCTTAAGGTGCTTTGTAACGTAAAGGCCCTGTAATAATAGGACCCTACATTAACCACACGTGACACACAGGCCCCACGACATCCATATCGTACGTAATGACATATTAAGAACAAAAAGCTCAGGCTTCATGTGAATTTCAGTGGAGCTTCATAAGATGTCACCTTTTACTACTACTACTGTTTTCTTGATCCTTTCAACAAGTTGTAACAATTTTAGGTCCCTCTGTCTAATATTCCACAAAAAAGGAATTCTGTTCCAAGTCCAGGAAAAGGATTTGTAAAAGGTGGTGTGGGATTTTACATGTGTGTACAGAGATAAGAGGAAGACAGTCAGTTTTCTATAGATTTAGTGGCCACTTTGCTAGGTGGCCAGTGCTAACTCCTTTGCTACATAGTTCCAGGTTGGCCCCTCCTTTTTGGTTCAAAGTTGCTCCAGATTTCTCAAATGCATATTCACAATGGGAATTTCCTGTCCCAGAATATCCCAAAGGGTGACTGATCTGGTGGCTGTGACGGATCTGGTGGCTGTGCAGGCCATTTGAGTGATCTCAATGTCAAAAAAGCTGTTTGAGATTATTTGAGCTTTGTCACACTCTGTATTATTAGCTTTTTGTAGACCTTCAGGTAAATATCTATTCGAGAAAAATAAGTTTGAGAAAAAAAAATCAAATAAAGTGTGACCTGGCATGGAGAGCTGCAGAGATTTTATACACACAAGTGACACAAAGTGCAAGTGAGTAAGCACAAAATCAAGATCATGTGCAAATATACATCAAGAACAAACAAGGTCCAATTTCAAATAAATTTCAGTGCATCTCCAAGAGATATCACAGTGAACAAGAGTACTAATTTTTCAATCCTTTAAAAGTGGTTATTCCAGAAAAAAGAGCAGCATAATCAACACCTCTGTCTTTAAAATATTAGAAATTAGAGGCTGTAAAACTATGTCTTTATATTTAAAAAAAGCAAAAAACAACAACCAATTGGATGGTAGTTTAACATAAAATGGTAGTAAAACATGAGGAACATCGGTATAGTGTCCAGCTTCTTTAGGTGTTTCTTGAGTGCGTTCATAAAGAGCAGCGTATTCATTGCCTGGAGGGAAAAAATAAAGAATCTTAATGTAAGTTTTAGCTCTCTGTCTCCTTTTTAAATAAAAAAATTCAATGCATAATACTAAATACTAATATCTTGTGATAATTTCACTTTCAGCCCTTTTAGCAGTTTTTTTCTTTCTCTTAATTTGAAAATAGCATGACCTTGGATTTTCCTCCATTTAAGTTGAGTTAAATGGGAACAACATGAAACGCAGACTGCAGCTATTTAAAGGCTTTCACTACTGTAAATAATAGATAACAGTGCCGTCTGCATAAAAATGGAAAGCAGCATTTGATCAGTTGTCACAAATGATGAAGTCTTGTTAATCCAACCTTCAGTTGGGCTGTCATCGTAATGCCTATTAGTGACATTATATGCTTTTCTTAATATAATATAATGTAAATTGTACAGTTAAATAAACATAACACCAAAATTTATTCTGCAGGTTGGTGTAATACTGAATAATAATGTCACTAATAGGAACAGAACAGACTCTTTCTAAAAAACAACAGAGTTCCCACGCTGCTTCTGTTTGAGACTTTGTAAATAAATTCACACTCTTAAAGCAGTCAAATTGCAACACCTTCATGGTTAAGATTAAATATAATGAGAACCGAACGCACAGGCACACAAAGCTTCAATGCAAAATCTTTTTATCTTTCTGCTTCTTTGGCTTCGCCTCTGCATGTGTTCACCTCAAACATTTTCCAGCTTTACTTCCTCCCTTGTCTTGCTCTCTCTCTCTCCTCCTCTCAGCAGCCACCTGTGCATCCTACAACTTCTCCTTCCTCAGTCCACAGGGCCTCAACTTCTCCTCCTCTCAGAGCCAAGCCCCCTTTTGGTCAGGTACTATCTACTTATCCTTTCCTTTCCCCCGCTGCCTCTCTTGTGTTCTCGCGCCGCATCTCTTGTAATTACATAATAAGCCTATGTACCTCGACCTCATTACTTCCTCTCTGTGGCACTCTTTTCATTAACAAGAACACTGTAGTTCTTCTCAGGATGACATTTCCTCATTAGATCAAGAAAAGAAAACCAATTTCCTCTCCAGTGATGAAACAAGTTGTCCTGCTCATTTGTCATTTTGTGGCTACAGCGTGTCACGCTGAAAACTGACCGGACCATCTCGCCTCTGTACATTCTTCACAACTAATTATTACCATTATGTTCAGTGTGACCTCGTCTTACAACCGTCACCCTCATACATAAACATGAATATTCATCAATACCAGTAAATAATAACTCTTGTTACGAATTCAGCGGTGTGCCATTAAGTTAATTAACTATGGCTCAACTCCTATTGTTATCAATTTTCAGTGTTTACACCTCGAGTGGTCAGCACAGCAGTGGCCAGGTATAACTTTGCAGCGCGAGACATGAGAGAGCTGTCACTGCGAGAAGGCGACATTGTCAAAATCTACAGCAAGATCGGTGGAGACCAGGGCTGGTGGAAAGGAGAAGCCAATGGAAGAGTAAGTAACTATGAGTAAAGTGTTTATTTGTGGGTGGGAAATTGATCAGACCCAAGGCATAAAAGCCACCACTGGAATAAATACCTTAATGTTGTAATATTTTGAGTTTGATCAAAAATGTATCCAGTTAGCTTTATTAAGTTAGAGATCTGCAAAAGAGAAATTCGGGGAAAGCATGTCCCCAAAAGTGCATTGATACATTTGACAATTTAACCAGTGATATCGGGGGAAAAAGGAAAAACAAAGCAAAAAGATGTGGTTGAAAGACAAAAACTAGCTGCTGGGAAATGTGCCAGTTTAATAGGATGGCGGTAAAAGGGAATGTGATGTCAGCATTTTATTTTAGGAACGTTCCCTATTAGGCTGTAAATTTAGAGTTGTGCTGTGGAGCCAGAGGATCTACACAACTTGAGCGGTTGTAAAGCTAAACCTTACCACAGTCTGCTGTACAGCCTGGTGTAAAAATGCCATAGAGTCTAGTTTTGATTTTTATCTGTGTTTTCCCCACCTTACTTTTATTCCCTCGTGTGGATTGATGGAAATACGCTTTTAACTTTCTCCTATGAAACCATCTGCCTGCACACGCAGTTTCTTTGGATTGGTCTCTCTGTGATGTATGACCTTGATGGAACAGAAGTGGTAAAAAAGGTAATCTGTATTCAGTTGATGAAAGCTGAAACGTGCCGACTTAAAAAAAAAAAAAAAGCACATCTACACCTGGTAGAACTCAGCAAAAAAAAAGTATTTGCTAATGCTAATTGCTAAACCAGGTCAACTACTTTAGCTGGTTGCAAATCTAGTCTGACAAAGCCTCTAAGTTTTCATGAAGTGAGCTGAAATGTCTTGATTGCTGCTGTGTATGAGAAAGACATCAAGCTCACCAAAATTAGATGCTATTTATTTCTACATTATGAAGAAATACCCACCGTAATTGGATGATTTGCTGAATGTAGTGGCTATTAGTGACGACATCAGAGCTGCTGTTTAATGGCTTTTTACGTCTGTTTTTACATTCTTGATATTTATAAGAATAAAATTTGACCTAGGTGAATAACCTAGTGCAACTGATGAGTATTCATTGTCCTTCCTTTGCTGTGTTAAACCCAAGAAAAGCTTGACTTCCCAGTTCTGTGTAGACATGACTCTGTGTCCAGCAAGTAGATTATCATTTGGTTGGTGGTTTCTCCACAAAGACCCATTACATATTATGGGTTCTGTACTTTGATCATTTACTAGTACTTGTTCATTTTACAGCTGAAAGGTTTCTATTAGCTTTTTTTGTTTTAATGTAGCTTCCTGGCTAGCTGGTTCTGTCTGGTTTCAAACTAGAATACGGCAAAATATGAATTGTTTTATTCCAGGTGTGCACATGAAATGCGGTGGTCCCTGCAAATATATTTGCATTCCCCTGCTGTTGAATTAAAAATGACTATTTTGAAATCTTCACATATCACGCCAACCCTAACATTCATGTGGAGCACCACAGGCATCACAGCGATTAATTCGGCCAATATGCATGGTGCTGATCTGTGTTTATGGACAGTGCACATGCTAGTAATTGAATCACGACTTAACTTGAGCACATAAAATATTATTGCTTCTCTTTTTAAATTAAGACATCTGCTACTTTCAACTACCTCATTTCAGCATTTTAACACCCAGTCCAATTCAGGAAAATTAAGAGACTCAGGATGAGATTTTCTTTTGACAAAACATACCCAGATACAGACCTCAACAGGTATTAATGGATGTCTTTGTGTTGCTGTAAATACAACCTTTGTGTTTCTATTATCTCTGTTAGTTCAGTACATGCTTTACAATTCTAACAAGTAGGAGAAGTCGTAGCCTAGCAACAGCTGAAGTAGCATTTGAAGTAGCCTTCAAGTATTTTTTCAGAACAGAGGCAAGGCTGCTGCTGAGCTGTGCAGTTATCGGAAAATAGCGCACATCTTGTGCCAAAATAATATAGAGGAAAGAGCTCCGAGAGGTCTCGGCCTAATGTAGTCGTGGTGCACATCCAATGGATTCACGGCATGTAAACAAAACAAAAAAAGCATATAAATGAACCCAATTAGCATCTTTTGTTTATACTGGTTGATGTAAAATACTGTGTGTGTCTGATAATTACTGTTTCATGTTACAGATTGGATGGTTTCCTTCAACTTATGTGGATGAAGAAGGAGTGCAGTAAGGCTCAGATGTTGCTGGTCTGGCTCCCTTTAAATCAGGAACCATCTTCTATCTACTGTTCTCAGAGAAAATTACTCAGTCTCTCCAGGAAAATAACACAAGGGGAAAAAAACAAAAAAAAAAACCAACAAAGAACTTTTTTTGTTGTTTTGCTGGATACTCATTTTTCAGCGAGTGTTTCTACTCTGTTTATCTTCAATTATGCATCAGCTTTTGTCTTTGCTGGATGTCCTGTTTAATTTCTGTACAGGGGAAAAAAGGAAAAAATGGCTTGCTGTCTGTCAGCCTCTGTGTGCTCTGCAGAGACTTTACTGAGGTCTGAGGACACAGCAGAAACTGACTGCTGATAGCTTTACTTTGAAAAGAAAAAAAAAAAGGCTCCCCTTTTTTTGCAGGTCTACGCGAGGTGAAATAATTGTACAGTATAGATAATTTATTGAATAGAGATTATCATCATTACTAATGATTATTGTGGGGAGTTGATTTTAAGCAAAGAATCTGATCCGAAAACCTAAAATAAGAAAAAAAAAAGATGCTGTGTTTTTTTATGTTGAAAGATTTTGCCTTAGTTGTCATGGTGATGCCTTGTGGGCTGACACCAGTGGAGGGAATAGACTTTGTTGACTGATTTTACTTCTCCATGTATGCATGTGCTCACATGTGGCCCACATAAACACGCACACGCACGCACACACAGACAGACCAATGTACAGTATGGTGCCTTTGAAGAATGGGTGTTGCTTACTGAACCTCAACTTCAGCCACTCAAGAACATTGCCATGCTCAAAAATACTTCACTAAAAGAGGAGCTTGAGCCCCTGAAAACAAGATGGTGAGGCATTTATGTCCTAAATGGCCACTGGATGAACTCACTGGATGTGTTTTTCTTTTCTTTCTTTTTTTTATAGCCAACACAATGCCATACACAGTCTACAAGTCAGTCGTCAGTCAGATGGATACGAAAGGAAAACTTTCATGTGATTTTTCTTGCACAGAATCATGCTTCTTTTCTTTCTTTCTTTTTTTTAAACTGGACCAAGAATTTTTTTTATTATCATTATTATTATTTAAAGCCAAATTTAGCTGTATTTCAGTGTCTGCACAGGATTTAATTGATTTGTGATTTTTCTACCTTGCCTTACTGTTTTCTAAAGAGTTGATCAGGTGATGGGATTGTATCCCCCTTAATTTAAATGTTCCTGTGTGAAAATTATTTTCGTGTTGTGCAGACTAATATCAGTGTTTTAATCTGAAGAAAAACTGTGTGTGCTATAGACGTTAAACCACAGAAGATGTACTTAATCGCTTTGTGATTTTCTAGGGTTGCGGTGCTTAGTGTTTCCATTTATTTCCACTCATTTCTTCCTGCCATACACACTTAATAGATTTATAGCTATTTACACCACAGTGTGCTGGCATCAGTTTTTCTATTGACAGCACAAATGTACCAGGCAGCTTTCTGAATCTAGTATTTTACAGGTATTAATATTTTTTGAAATATTTGACCTTGGCAATTCTTTCTTTTAAAGGGTTCAGTTGTTATGGAACACGATCTACAGTTTAATGAAAGGCTTTCACTTCAGTCTTCTCATTTTCCAAAAAATTACCATGTTGATATATGCGGACATTGAAAGGCAGTTGACTCTGTCGCTAAACATCAAGGACTCCTTCAGGGTCATGTACTTGTGCACCCGTGGGCCACTTAAAGTGCTGCTGCTTTTATTAATTTTATTCTCACAATGTCTGCTTCTGTAGTTTTACCATGGATCTCAAATTGTGCAGAAAGTAGGGATGTGACTGTATCCAACTAACCCAACTTCCCAGCCATCACTGGTGGTAAGAGTTAGGTCTCCGTCGCTGGGCAGATTGCAGTTAGGAGTTAGCAGTTTTCAAGCCCAGAGGCAGCACATCAGTTCAGCCATATGCGTTCCTGACATCATGGGGCTGCGCACTCTTAAGCTGAATGGTTGCCATTTTGACACAATGTGGGAGACCTAGTGTGAGTTAGTGGAAGGGGATAGAACAGGACCCACACAGGGTGATCTAAAAATAGCAGCAGCAGTGAATGAGGTCATGCTTGGTATTGTATTGATTCAGCACACAACCAATAAAAAAGGCTTTGCTAAAATTTGAATGTATGTAGATGTTTATAATGAAGACTGCTTTCTTGCTGCAAATAGGTCAAAAACACAAGTCAGTCATTACAGCTTGAACCAACTTAACAAAAACCTTTGGAAGTAAAGTGCAAACACTGAGCACATCAGCTCTGGCTGGTTCACAAAGGCTTATGGAGCAGAGGATGCCAAAATGTTTAGATTCTAAACATGTAACCGTCTAAGATGTGAATTGTTCCAAAGGCCAAATGCCCTGGAAAACACAAAGTCCTACCACTGTGTAACGGGGACACACAGGAAGCCTCCTTTTTGTCTGGAATAAGGGGTTTGGGGGACATCAGCTGTAGTCACTTTTTTCTTTTGTTTTGGTTTTGTTTTTTGTAGTGGACAAGAACCCATTGCATGTGGCTATTAATATTTCAACTCCTGTCAGTTCATCCTCAGAAAAAAATAAGTACTTACTCGTGTACATTTTTTGGATGGTTGAGTATTTCCAAATGAGATCTATCATGAATAAATATTTCTTTTGATTTAAATTTGAGACTGGATTCTTTTCATTTTTTTATTGCAAAATTGTGTCACAAAACACCCAAACGTCAATCTCCAAATTCCACAGTAGAGTGAATTTCTTGAATTAATGCTTTTTTATAGCTACATATTTTGATGATCTGCTTTATAGACATCCACCTAAATGTTGAAGGATACAATCTAATATATCCAAGCCAATCAAATAACAGAACTTCCTTTTACTAAGATTATCTTAAAGCAATCACATTGAACAATGTTATCATAGACTGCTCACAGTGCATAGCTTTGAATTTAGTTAATTAAAGTCTCGGCAGGACTGCCACTACTGCATATTTTCAGTTTCAAGTTTTCAAACTGTCCTGAAACTTCTCTTTAATTGAGCTCGCTCTGAGTGTCACACTGCATATCCATATTTGCTGTTATACTCTGCTGGTGTGTGTTTGACCGGCCTGTGTCCATGGCTGGTGCTGGAAGGAGTGTGGCTGAGTCCCTCATTCAACGACATCACCTCAGTGCCATCAACCGGGCAGTAAGTGACCTGTGGGAGCTGACTGGCGCTCTGGCTTGTGTGACGGCTGACGGGGCGGCTGTCAGGAGGTGGCGCGTCCTCCCTGTTTGACATAAAAGTGGAATAGAGGGAGTTAAAGGAGCATCTCTACAGACAGTAAATGCAGAAGCTGGGCAAAAACGGGTGATTATTTGAACTGAAATACTAAAATCTATTTGAAGTTACAGTTTAACATGTTTGGTTTGTTACTGTAATTAGTCCAAAACAGAAGAGAGTTATAAGAGTCCTCTAACTGGCAACAAATAAGCAATCTGGCTTTTACAAAAATATTGTAAAATATTTTCTGGCTGTATAGTGGAGGTTCTCTCTGGGTACTCTGACTTCAGAGTGCCTTTCCCCTGCTTCTTACCCAGTGGCAGCTGAGATAGGCTCCAGCCCTCCTGCAACACTGAATTAGAGAATTGGCAGAGAATGAATGGATGCATGGATTGTAGATCCACTTTAACTGCTAAGCTTTCATAGTATGAATGTCTAGCTTTATTTTCAGGATAAGGTTATTATTTGGGCGAATATGCCCCCATCCAACCAAATTCTCACTAACTTTACGTTCAAAGGAGAAAGCCACTGCATCAAATGAACTTTCAGACATTATTTCCTTCAGAAAGGACCACCTGTGAACAATAATAAAGTCCAAACCAATACTCTACTAGAATCATTAAATACTGGCTTTTTTGCTGGCCCAAAACAAATCAACACAAGTTGTTGGTCTGGCTGTACTTTCAAAACAGATGGATAGAACAGCAAGTGTAGACTTTGGAGCAGTCTGCATATCATAGCTCAAAAACCAACATGGAACGAAAAACTATAGATGTCTATGTTGGAATATTCTACAGCTTTTGTATTTAACCTTGAAGGCTTTTAACATATCAGAATTGTCATATTCCAATATGTTTAGTATGTCAGTAGTTTTACAAGAGCAAGCACATCGAGCCATAGATTAACCAGCTCCAGTGTAGCAGCAGCTACAAAGAACAAAACACTGCACATGAAGGCTCCTCTCTTATCAGAACAGAACAATAATATTGCCATTGGATTTAGCAAATGCAGTGCTCTGGAAAGGAGGGCTGTTAGCATTATTACTGAACAGTTTTTGTGCTGGGATCCTAAATTGATTTATTTCTATTTGGAAACACTGGCAAGCTCAGTGTGTTGTTTCAGTTTGAAATATCAGCATTAAAATATATAAGAGGCAATGCTGCAAATACTAGCTTTTTAATCTCCTCAACATTTGTTTAGGGTTATAAGGTTAGTGGCTAAAGTAGTAATGTAACCTACATTACTGTCAGTGGTTTGGGTTATGCTTATTGTGAAGGATATGAACAGTTATCTCTGCATTCATCAAAAATAAAAGGAATGAAAACATTTTGGAAGAAATAATGGGATAAAAATGTAAAGTGTTTTAGTACAGCCCACTTTAAACACATTGTGGTATTTATGAAAAATAGCAGTCTTATTTTTTAGTTGCCTTCTATATATTTGTTACACACACACACACACACTGGACATACACTATTTACCGAGCAAAATAATGTTTCCCTGTAGGTAAAAGCAGAGATCTTTGTTGTTTTTGCCTGTTTGGAGGCCCTTCCCAGGGGTCCCTACTTTCACACCAGACCTTGCTTTAACTTTCTCCTCTTCTACTAAAGCATAACATTGACTCTGGTGGTGGTTTCAACCAGCAAACACTGACAACAGCATACAGAAGCATACAATCTCTCCTCGTCAACACTGCCAGCTTCCAAGCTTAGCTACTTTGCATTCTGCATTTATGTAACTTTGAAATACCAGCTGGAATCTGCTTTTCTGTCAAAGAAAACATCCTACACCTATCGAATTCGGAATTTTCTTCTCTCCTGTGCCAGCCAAGGACTCATGTTTTTGTCTGTAAAGGGAATAAACTTATCCTGGTTTAGCAGAAATAGAAAAATTGGGCAAGTTTGGCTCTTGGGTGTGTTGGGTGTAGCATCCTATGAGGGAAAAAAAAACTGCCCTGACCTGAATGTGTACTAGTTTAATTAAACTCTAATTAGTACCTTATTTCCAAGGTATTCCCACACCTACTTTATTCTACTAGTGAAACCATTTTGCTCATAATTTATATAAAGGCTGATTTGAAAACTGTTAACCTGCATACAGAATTAGCTGCAAGTTATTAATGGATTCATACCTATTGTTTTCTTCTGTGCTTCTATTCATTTTCATTCTTCCTGCATAATAATGTATAATTATAATATTTTTTGATGTTTTTTTAAAAAAAAATCTTTATACAAAGGGTTTGTTTCTTTTTAAAATGACTTCTTTATATCTGCTGTAATTAATGTAACACTGCTTTACACACTGAAGCCTGGATTATTTGATCTAGGATTATTTATGTTAAGCCTGGATCAAATGAGTCAACTTGGACAGGCTTCAGCCCCCTTCAGGCCGATAATTAGGTTGACGTGTATTTTTGTCAGGTATTGACTCCAAATGCACGATGGTTTTGCGTGATATTTGCTTGATGTCTAAATAAGCAACTGTTGCTTTCAAGTTTAAGTCACACTGTTCAATCTACCAATTTCATCCTCAGTTATAGGATCACCGTAGTCAGAAGTATCTGTCCAGCAGCAGTGCTCCCAGTGCTTTGATTCAGTGTGAAATGCTACATCTCCCGTGTTTTGGCCATGATGGAGAGCTGAGTCACTATTTTAATTGATATGATTCTCCCTGTGACTAATCTGAACTTTTCAAGCTGCTTTCTTTACTTTTCATCCAGAAAACTCAAGTACCCAGTGGATTTGACATTAACTATAGTTGTCATCACTCAAGTTATTAGAGCTTTGCCATTTTCCATCTATTAGCATTTCTCTCTGATGACTTGTTCATGTGAAACGTGTTGAACCTCAGTATGTCACAGATATGGAAAACCGTGTATAAGTATTGTGGCTTGAAGTGCTTCTGTCTCCTGTGCACAACACTGTCCTCCCACACTGACACTGCACTCGTTTCAATGTCTACTTTGAAAGCATGTGGGCTGTTTTCAACTGCATATGAACCACAACTCCAACATTTCTTTCTTTCTTTCTTTTTTTTTTTGTCTTTTTGGTGAGACAATGTTTATTTGCAACAGGAGAAATCCTTTCAGAGATGTCAGAACATGAGGTCATCTGCAGAACGTTGCCCCTAGAGTAGCACTGCGCTTGGTGTCCCACATGCCCTTTTTAACTAGTTACACAGTTTTCACTGTTCCAGGGGCATGGGAGAAAACTCCACTAAAAATAATGACCCAGAAATGAACAAATTGGATTTTCTCACATGTGGATTTTTAAACCATGAAAATATTTTCACAAAAAAAGGCTAAAAAACTAGAGGATTCGCAATTTGCAGAGGTCTACTGTAGGTTAAAAAAATGTAATTAATGGGAAAATTAGAGGTAGCGACAACAAACAAGATTTGGATTAAAACTTTCAAAACTTGCCCCCATTTCCAAGTAGGTGTACTGTTGAAAACTGTATGGTCTGGCCTACCGGAAGTGACATCAAAGCCCTTTTTGAACATTCCTGCCAAAGTACAAAAAAAAAAAAACCCAAGAAAATGTAACAGGAATTACATAGGTAATAATGTGAAAAAATACATACATCCTGTGCATGGTTGATGTATTTGAAATGTAAACGCGTTAGAAGAGAGTTACCTGTCTTATTTAAACCTCTGACATCAAGGGCATGGTGTTCTCTCTGCTGCTGAGGTATATGGTGTCATCGTGCCAAGATCTGAAGAGCTCTCTAAGGCCTTGAGTAAAGACATTGTTGATGCCTGTGAGTCTTTCATGGGATTTAAAAATAGCTCCAAAGTATTTTAAACAGCAGACATGTTTGACGCAGACCAAAGGCAGCTTTTCTGGAAAGGGACTTTGTACAAACTGTGAAGCATGTTGCTGTTATGATTTGGAGTTGTTCTGTTGCCTCAGGGAACAGACAGCTTGCAGTCATTGATTTAGCCATGAATTCTGCATCATCAAAGACTGCTTAAAGATGATGTGAGGCCATCTGTCCAAAAGCTGGAGCTGGACCTTAGGATAATGATCCAAAACAGGCTAACAAGTCCACCAAGGAAGGTCTTAGAAAGAAGGAATGGAGGGTTATGGAATGGCCGGGTCTAAGTCCAGATTTGAATCCCACTAAAATGTTGTAGACAGGGAAATCAGCGTATCCTTCAATATATTGGACAATATGCTGAGAAAAATCTTAGCAAGCATTTTCCAGGCTGTTACCTCACAGCAATAAGGTTCTGGGTTTGAATCCACCATCTGGCTGAGGCCTTTCTGTGTGGAGTTCACATTTTTTCCTGTATCTGCACTGGCTCTCTCTGAGTACTCAGGCTTCTTCCCACTATCTAAATACATGCAGTCAATAGGGTTAGATGATTCTAAACAGGAGAATGAATGACACTGAATGGATAAGCAAAAAATGGATGGATGTATTGAACTCCATTCTCTGCATATTTATTTCAATATTTGTGGGACACATTTTATTTTTCTTTAAATAATTTGGTTTTCTTTAAAAGTGCTTTTAGATGGTTTACATGCTAGTGTTTAATACTGCCTTACATTATGCACTTTGAACATCCTCTGCTTTTGAAATCTGCAGAGAGTTACAGAGGATGGCAAAGTTTTACAAAATCTTTTCAAGCCAGTGAAATGATGTATTTGGAGGTAGGATTGACTGACGCTAATAGCGGGGGAAGTTAGCCTTCGGGGCTTTCTACCCGAAAGCCTTTAGGCTATCAGGTAAGATAAAAGCAAAAAAGTAAACAAATCCAGCAG
>NW_024582894.1:250998-262479 GCF_018398535.1 Haplochromis burtoni | reverse complement strand
TTGTGCAAAAATGGGCCAAACGCACGACTGTCACCCATGAAAACAGTTCTACGTCAAGTTGTGGTTTGTTTTACACCCCCCCCCCCCCCCCCGAATTTGGATTCACTGAGGTGAAATTGTGAATGAGTGGTTCAGAAAGCATTATTTTCATTAAATGGATTTTACCACCATGGAGTCTGGATCTTACCCCCACTGGAGACCTTGGGATTTGCTGAAGACAATTTTTGTGTTTTGACTGTCCAAACCTTAATGCAATTCTGTGGAGTGTATATTACCTACAAAATATAACCTCTAACAGTGGTGATATCTAAAATAACACATATGTTTACATAAACCTTGATCAGACTTTGGGCTAAAATACATCCTTTTGTGTTAGAAAGAATTCACATCTACCAAAATTCCCCTTAAAACTGGCATTCGCAAAGCTGGGCGCAAGCTGGGCCACCTGTCTCAAATATAAGAACAGAAAAGAAGAAGCTGTCACACCACATCTAGTGGACTGTGCCTGATTTTTCTCTCACTCAGTAAAATATCTGTGTGCTTACAGACAAATTGTGTTTGGCTTACTGGGGATTTAAACATTATATACACCAGTACTCACTGCTATAACATTTTTTTCTTTCAATAGCTATCTATTTATGATCTGCCACAAAAAAAAAGGCAATCAATGGAATTAAATTTTTGTTTCTAGTCTTTACCCTAAGCTATAATTAGGGTGCAGAAGTCGGTGATCTTATGTACTGATCCTCCATAAAGCAAAGAATATTATTTTAAAAGCTTTTGCTTGAAAAATGCAACCATGTTCCACATGTTTCTCTGTTTTTATTTTAGTAGTAAAACAGTACTTTTAAATCACATTACCTTGCACTTTGTCAGGCTTTCTCTATATCAAATAGGAAGTCTGACATTCCTTCCAAAATTAAAGCTCTCTAAATTATAATTACAAAAGGCTGCAGAACACAATTGAATATGTAGTCCCCTAAGCTACTAAACCACAAATACAAAATTGCAAAAGATTGAGCATTAAAGTTTGCTATTTAAAAAAATAAATAAAAATTTAATGGTGTAGTGTGGAGGATATTTCAAAGACAGATCTGAGAAATTGCTCCAGACACTTGTGGTATCCCCTGCCGTTCTGTATGTTTTAAAAGTTATAAGGTCAGCATGTGTACACCTTGATTTAAGGTGTTGGGGAAAAAAAATCGGCATTGTAGTGATGAATGTGGAGAACAGGAATTGAATCATAACATTTTGCATTATATGATAACCCGACTGCAAGGTTTAGGATTAATGGTCAACCTCTAACATTGGAGAGGGGAGTGAGACAAGGCTGTGCCTGGTCTCCTCTTCTCTTTGCTATATTTCTTGAGCCACTAGCCCAATATATAAGGCAAAACAGAAAAATCGTGGGTGTTACAATAAATGAGGTGGAACATAAAGTAGCATGCTATGCCGATGATGTTCTCTTATTCCTAAAAACACCTGAGGAGTCTCTGCCGGAGGTAATGAACTGTCTTAAAAAACACTGGCTGAATAACAGGATATAAATTTAATCTAAGTAAAACTGAGGCCCTTCCCTACAATTATAGTCCATCTGAAAAGCTCAAACAAGCACATCCACTGAAATGAAACACAGACTCAATTAAATACCTGAGGGTAACACTTACTAAAGATACAAAAAAAAAAACTATATGACAAAAATTACAACCATTTATATCAAAGAGTCAAAGACAACCTTACAAAATGGAATCATATCCCATGTCTGAGCATAAGCTCTAGAATAGAAACCATCAAAATTAATGTTTTACCAAGATGTTTATATTTGTTTCAGACCCTCCCACTCCAGATCAATCAAAAAGATTCTATTGAATGGGATAAAACGATCTCTAGATTTATATGACAAGGGAAATGACCCAGAATACGATACAAAACATTACAACTGCCCAAAGAGTACGGCGGCTGGGGCCTACCATGTTTAAAAAAATACTATACTTCAGCAATGATCAGGGCAGTGTTGCACTGGTGCGATCCCTCATATGTAGCGGCATGGAAGGAAATTGAATGCAAAACAATAACTAATATGCATATGCAGGCAGTTCTAGCAGATAGAAATCTACAGGACTCCATTTCCAAAATAAGAAATCCTTGGGTAAAGGCCAAGGCTGGACTGATGTAACTTTGATGTAACTTTTGAGATTTATAAGATGGAAAAGATTGCTTTTTTAGTGAATTTTGAGTATGAGAAATTTGTAAAACACTGGGGAAAATGGCTCCGCTATATGTGAGTTTTATAAGGCCAGATATCGCTGATATTCATCATTGAAGCAATGGTTGTTTAAATGTTTGTTTATTTTGTTTGTTTTCTATAATAACATGTACTAATGCTATGTCACCATCTGCTACTGAGTGTGTTGGCTTTTCGATTGCCCTGTCTCTGGATGTATATAGTTACAAACTGTATCTATCCGTACACATGTTTCTTTGTTTGTGTGTTGTGTTCTGTTTGTTCCTTTTCTTTCTCTTGTTTTCATATCTGCGTGAAGGAAAAGTACTTGAAGTGATGGCGGTCATCCAGACTACTGTCTATGAGTCTTAGAACAAAGGAAGCCATCAAATACTGTACATTTTATTTTATGCATAACTTCGATAAACACTTAAATTACAAAAAAAAGAATCTTTTTTTTTTTTTTTTAAAAGCTCTGGTGGAGAAGAGATATGTTACCACATGGAGTGTCATGTCATTTCCCCCCCTATACTTTTGTTGTATTTGCATGTTTCTTGTTTGGTTTTAATTGATATCTGGGATTTATATTCTATTCTTATCTGAATGGCTTTGATGTGTGTTGTTTAATATCTTACAGTTTAATTGCCTCTCTGCCTGTTAAAGCTCTGCCGTTGGTGTCATGGTTTTGATTTAAAAAAAACAAAAAAAACCCGTACATCACACAATGTACCATCCAAATGTTCACAGCATACTGGTAAAATTCAGCACTAATAGAAGCTGAAGTTTAGGAAAGTAAGTTATCTGCCCATCATCATCATCTTAAAATGCACTGCTGCATCTGCACTGTACCTGATGTCATTGGAAAATTCCTTCTCATAGCGACGTCTGCTGCTCAACTTCCAGTACAGAAGCACAACAAAGACCAGGAAGATAAAGATGAGGAGCAGGGAACCAACAATGGTGCCAACTATCACAGCAGCTCTGTTTGGAGCTGCAAAGTAAGTATGAAAAACATTAAATTATTCATCCTGAAGTTCTGTTTTAACATCTTGTTTCAAAGAAATAAAAGTATAAAAACTGTAATTCCTAAACAGTTAATTGTCATACTTTTGTTAAACCCCTTTCCAAGCGGAAAGTCTACAGTTCAGTCACATCTTGATTGATTTGAACTGTGCCTCTGTACACCAGAGGCTAAACTGTGATGTTATCCAATTACTTATGGGCCTCACTCTGTCTGTGTCTGTCTGTACTTGAAAATGGTTTATGAATTTCTGATTTTCTTGAGTAAATGGTTTGAACTTGCATATCACTCCTGCTCTACAAAATGCTTTCTAACACATCTCTCCTTTCACACACTAACACATGCAAAGTGCTTGGCTGATATACTTGATATACTCATGAGAAGCTTTTTCAAGTAAATTAACTTACAGCCATCGCTCACCTGTTATAAACATGGCAATCCCTTGGGTTTCCAGCAGAATATTGCTGACTCTGTTTAACTGTAGCAGTATTTTAGCATAGCTAAGAAACAGTCAAGTCAAATTATTATTCTAAACACAGAAGGGCTCTCTCTCTGTGGCAAATAATGGATAAGCGGAAGGTTTCTAAGGTGACGGTGCATGGTACTCAAGAATCCTTTGCAGAAAGTGCAACAGTTGTATTCAAAGCATGATCAGGCACACCGAAAGTAAGCACACCATCCAAAGATCAATACATTGAGTAGCAGTCCACCTCTCAGGAGGAGAAACAACTCCTGGTGTGGGATGAAATATATCCGGATTTTATGGTGGATGCTTGAGATTTGTAGTGTTAGCAGACAGGTGTGTGAAAGGAGACAAACAGGGGAAAGAATGATACTGCAGTGTATCAAGCTCACAGTGAATGATAGTAGGGTGATTTTACTTTCACCCTGACCAAGGAGAAGTACCACTCCAGTTTTCATAGAGATATGCTACGTGGCATGCATCAGCCTGTGGTTGGCACTCTTTGTGGAGAAGGATTCATATTGCAGCAGGACAATGGGCCCAAAACACCTCAAAGCCATATCATGGATGTTTCATTATTGCACACTGAAACATTGTCAGATCATGCTGGGACATCAATGCCTGTCAGATTTTGAGTGCTGTTATCAGATCAGGAAATTTTTGATCTCAAGTTTACTGGAGAACACAGTTGTGCTTTAAATTATATCCCCATTGCCAATAGTCCAATGAAAACTACATGTAGGTTTCCTGAGACTTGGATGTAAAAGCATGAATGTATAATAATATATTTCCTGGCAGTTAAAAACTGCTAGTTTTATACTGTTTCTACCTGCATTTATTCCATAATATGCCACTAATTATGCTGCAAATCCTTGGTTGAGGGCCACGAGCCTAAGGGTTGACACTTCTTGTGTAGGACAGAAGCCTGCACTTGGAATAAAAATGAATGACTATGAATGATTCACTGCTCGAAGCTTAGCATCTAAGCACTTATTCAAGGGGCTCTGGACCTGACGAGATGCATTGGGGCCTGCTCCAAAGATCATAAGGCCCAAAGAGAAACTCGTGCTATGGATCCAACGGATGCAGATGGTTGTGTGAGTCTTAAACTAAATGATGATCTCATCTGTACTGGCAGGCTGTAACACAGACTGTACTTCCCACTGGTGCACTCACTGTCAACAGATTCATTGCCTGTGAGACTGCTCTGCTATACCCCTCATATTTGTCTTGTTTAGATGTATTACTGTACATAGATTGCCCTCATTTAAGGCATCTCACTTAAAATTGGTTAGCATTTCTGCTTGTATTTAATTAGTCCACATATTTTTTTTGACATAGCTTTTGCTTTGTTTCATCTGCATTGTAGAAAGCCAACAGGGTCTGCAGACCTGCTGGCAGCAGAATTATCATAACTTTACACTTGTGTGATTTAACACCAGAAAAAGTTAGCGATGAAAAACAGAAGGCTAAAACTTTCAGCGAATAAATGTTTTTCTTGTCAAGGAAAGCGTCCCTCTCCCATCATCGTTAGACAGCATAAAAGGAACGTCACACTAATGTTACAGTGTGTGAAAAGCACAGCAAAGAGGAGATTTTGGCACAGCTACAAAGAGAGGAGATTTAAGAGGATGAACTCGAACATCCACGTCTTTCATGATCTGATGTGTGCGTCATCCGTCATGCATGTGAACACAAGCAGTCTGTGTGAGCGTGCTTTCTTACGTTTGTTGGCTTTCAGGTTCAGCGTGCAGCTTTCTACTCCAACAGCATTGTTTGCTTCACAAAGGTAGGTCCCTGCAAAGCTCTCTGAGTGGTTGCTGATTTTCAGCTCTCCGGTCACACTGTCTGGGAAAATGAGCACGTGCCAACAAGCATAGATTAATTCAGGGTATACATACTGTACATTATAAGGTGCTCAAATGAAAATTGATCAAACTGCCATCTCTACATGAGAAAAGACTAAAAACATGAAGCTCATTAGTATGCAGGTTTGGAGCAGATATTCATTACGTATGCATGCAAGCAATGTGTTTGTTGTTCCCTGCTTATATAAGGCACTGATCAATGTAGTTTGCAGTAAATATGTTTGGGAAGAACAAGGAAATGTTTCTAGTTGTAGAGTGAGAACTAATGTGGAGAAATGCAAGTAACATGGTAAAATGCTACCATTATAATAGTCTTGCTTTAAAAACTTCAGGGTTTATGTTATTATCAAATATTGCCACCCAGGAGTTTTGTCATGTAAGCAATCAATGAAAAAAAAATTTTTTTTTTGGAAAAAAGGTGACAAAGTTAGCAAATAATAGACGCTCACAAAGAAAATGATTTTCATTGAGTTTTTGCTCACACAGCATCAAATGATACAGTGCCTCAGTCCCAAGGCACCCGCCCCCCACCCCTCCAAACCTCCAACACATGCATATACACATACATAGACTCTCGAGCATGCACGTATTCTCTTTGATGTGCAGTATCATTGTGACATCAGCAGAGGTCACACTTACTCTGTGCGGCTCCATCAGCGATCGAGCCAGCTCTTTCTCTCCTCCATGTGTATTTTAAAGGAGTGGAGCCTTTTGCAGACTCGCAGTGCAGAGACACAGGATTGCCAATCAGTTCCCCTCCCTCCACCCAGCACTTAGGTACAGACGGCTTCGCTGAAATCATACAACAAATGGATAATTTTCCATTGCCATTTCCATTCTATTTCTTTCCCCTTCAAAGGAAAGGGAAAAGAAAAAGAAATAAAACAGCACAGCTTTATAGCTTTAGGATGAAAAAGGGGGAACCTTTTTGACTGAGTTTTGCCACATATACAAACAATACAGAGGGTTTTCTTGTTTTTGTTTTCCAACTCAGATATGCTATAAAAATCTATGAATCACCCCAAGAAAGCACATCTCCAAGACAAATTAATGTTTCAAATCCTTATGGAGTTAAAGCTTGATGGCTAATGATGGCAAGGCTGAACAATTTAGACACCAATGCCATCTTGTTGTGAAGAGATGTGAGAGGGTCGAAATTGCTACCCATTAGGGTGAGACTGAAAATGTTACACAATACTCTGAGCATGTTGCACATTTACACAATTTAGATAGTGAAAGAAGATTTACAAAAATCTGTCCCCCAATTTCTCCAGATATTTTTTTTCAAACGACTTATGCTATACACGATCGCACAAGGAGTCTAATCTATAAAATGAATTGCTGGCTCTCAGGACTGCCTTGTGTTGCTGTCAGCAAGAAAATAGCTATGGGTTATCTACTGACATATAAGAGTGTGGTATGGATATTTATTTAACAATGTGTACGTTTCATTGAGGAGGGAGGTGATGTTATCTCGAATTTTAGAACACTTAAATGCTTCTTGGAAAATATTGGAGAAATAACTCAGGCTGTGGTAGATATAGGTAGGTAATTTGGTCCCAGGTTGGATAGATTATGTTCTTCAGGTCATTTTAAACCCAAAAAATGTTTTATTAAATTGAAACATTACTGCAAAACAATAATGATGTTATTTCCTTCCTATCCCGAGACCTAGCTGCGAGATTGCTGGCAAACTTGTATTTTTTGAAGAATGTTTCATCACTACAGTTGTACAATACGGTGTACACTCTCAGTTTAGACTTTTGGATGTAGGTTCTACAGGACTTCTGAGGGAGTTGGACTGCATCAATTACCTGCTCCATTATGAGACACATTATTTAATACCATACTCAACTGTAAGTCTGGCAGCGAGGTGACTGTCCTCCACCGCAGTTACTGCTCAGTCTTCAAAATAGATGAGATTGACTAAGTAAGTTCCTTTTCCCAACTGGCAAACTTTAAGATTCAGTACACTGACAAATGGCTCTTAGTGACGTGTCATTAGTTTTAGACAAAGCCATCTTCCTTCAGTTCATTCATTTTCATTTGTAAAATTGCAAACACACCGGCCTATTTGCAGCAAACTCCATCTACTGATGAAGACTGATGTCCAGAGAAAGCTAGTAAGTGAACGTTCATTTCAGATTGTGTAATTCAATCATGCAAGTATTCACTATCCCGCAATTGATTACTGGACTCTAAAAAATGATGAGTTCTAAGCGATCGGTTTTGTGATGCGTTATAAAAAGAAGTAAAATGCATGTTCTAACAAAGCAGGGAAACTTTATTGCAGATTAAATGGTTGAAGCACTAGATCAAATCGGCCCATTTAACACAAATTTAGGGACTCACTTGTCATCAGATGAATAATTTTTTCTTACTACTACTTCTTTTGGTTGCTCCCTTTAGGGGGTCACCGCAGAGGATCACCTGCCTCTGTTGCACCATATCGCTAGCATTCTCCATCCTCAATCACACTATGACATGACAAGTCTTGAATAGAAAAGGTGCCTCCTGAAGTACTAAACACCAAGAACACTGCATTTTGGAAAGGTGATGGACATAAATAATGCAGCGAGACGCAACCTAAAGCCTGGTCTTACCCATTACCATCAGTGACATCTTGTGCATGTCCACTCCAGGTGCTTTCTTCACTTTACATTGGTAGGTAGCGGTGTGAGCAGGTGACAGCAGAGCAATCGACAGTGAAGCGTCACCCATCGAGGGATCACCAGCAGCAAAGCTGAGCTCTTTTTCAAATGCATGGTTACCAAAGAAGTACTTAGTGCCACTGGTATAGGATACAAGCTGATGGAAAAAATAAAGACAAATATAAGCGTAATTCAGCAATTGACTGAAATGGTGTTAATGTTACATGCAGTCTTCTTAAATTAAATGTACCATGAGTGGTTGGTTGAATTACCACCAAATCTGGGCCTCAGAGGGTCTCTAAAAATCTCTTTTAGTTCAGTGTTTTACTTTTAAAGCACGTTTACTGTGGCTCAGTTTCACAACACTCATCAGTCTCATTTCCAGCAACAGCAGGGAGCAGCAAAAAAACAAAACAAAACAAAAAAACCAAAACCTGCCAAGCACCAAAAGGCATAATAACTAGTTAGTAAGAAATGGAAATGCAGTTAGATTTTTTTTCCTCATTTAACCAAGAACCAAGTGTAGTGTATCTGCACATCATCAAAAAGAGAAACAACTCAAAATTAATGCTTTCAGGTTTTGGTTTTATATGGATGACAGGATTTTTCCCATTTGCAAGACTTGTAAATGAAAAATTGTTTGATCACACATTAACATATCTATATACACTTTTTGGTCAGATATTAGAGTTGTGTGCTCATTAGTTGGTTGTAAGTTCTTTACAGAGGACCTATTGTTTGTTCCTTATTTTCAGATGTTTCCTTTTTTTTCACTAAACATGGCAAAAGTGATGAGGTCACTGAGTAAAAGTACCCTCTAAAAGTACCCCTCACACACACAAAAGTCATGCAATATGTGCTCCACATTTTTTCTACTCTTGGCTATGTATGATGTCAGTCAAAAAAGATATCCATCATTTCAGTCACAGTTCTAGATCCAGCTCCATCTGCCAGCTGTTCAAACCTTTGTCAGGCAGTCAGAAGAAAGTTGGCAAAAAGGAAGAATGGGCTCAAAGAGACAGAAACTAAAACTGCTTTTTTTAGACAGAACTAAAATCAGTACCAAAGCCCAGAAGAGGATAAATGATGATTATTTTGAACTGTGAATTATGCAAAAACCACCCCCTAGTAAAGAACAAGAATAAAGACATGAAGCTGGAAATGTGCATAAATAGGTCTACTAGTTTACAATTAGGAGCAAAGCCTCTACTACTTTATACGTTAAACTACAATATATCACATTCAATTTTGACTTAGACCACAATTTTACAATGTGTTTAATATTGGTACATTATACATAGTAGATCTAGTCAATCGTTGCATCGACTTTGCATAGGGAGAGATGAAAGGGGGATAAAAAAAACATTCTCCCGAGTCTTAAACACTAATGACTTGTTTAATTTAAAAGGCAAATGGGATAAACAACTAATTCCTGTGAAATTAAAAGGTAGTGAGAGTTCATCAACTCTCCTTGAATGAACATTAGTTTAGACTGTGCACCACATGAGATTTAGAATAGAAAAAGATGATGTGAAATCCGAATAGATTAAAAGATTTAAGGATTGTTTTGCGAAGTGGTTTTTTTGACACCTAATTAGGGTGCATGCAGTTTGTGGTGAATAGAGTGATTAATGACAAAAGGCTACCAAAAGGGATGGTGTACAAGATGGTAGTTAACACAGCTCTCCTATGTGGATCAGAGATGGTGACAGCTGAGTTAAAGATTGCAAAGATTTGCATTGGGACTGAAAATGATAAGCAGGATTAAGAGCGAGTATATCAGAGCAACAGCTCAGGTGAGATTGACAGATGCGGGATGGAGTAAGAGAGGCAAGATTGAGCTGGTTTGGAAATGTGAAGAGGAATGAGACCCGGTATGCTGGGATAAGCATGTTGAAGAGGGAGCTGTCATGTGACAGGAAAAGAAAAAGGCCAAAGAGGAGGTTTATGGGTGTGGTGAGAGAAGATTTGCAAGTGGCTGGTAAGGTTGTAGAGGGCAGGAAGAGATTCAAACAGATGATCTGCTGTGGTGATGAGTAACAGGAACAGCAACATTAATAAGCTCGCTTAGCTGTATTCAGAACCTTTGTTTGAGTATGGTGAGAAATGTTGAACTCTTTCATTTCATGGACCTTCGTGTTCAAATCATTTGCTAACAATTTCAGATGCTATTATTGGAAATGCATTTGTGACTTACTAATAATTTAATGGGAAAATGGAGACAACATTCAATGCGCTTCAGTGAAGGGCATGCCAGTCTTTTTTATTGAGTGCTACAGCCGGTCAGATTGACATGCGAAAATATAGGCATGACTCAACTTTAACATGAAAGAATAAAATCTGAAAGAGTTAACGAATAATAAGCAAACAGTGGAACTATTTAACTGTAGATTTTTTTAACTGGAACAATCTGTCCCAAAGAACATATTCTCAAAAATAACTGGTATATAGACCCAAAATATTACCAAATGTTTCCAAACATTTGAAATGGCATAAAATAACTAAACTTCTGAATACTGCAATTTAATAAATTCATCCTGTATGCATTTTATAGATAGCATTGTCTGGGTCGATCTCACATTACTTCTTACCATTTGATCTTTCTGTGTGGTGTCTGGACTGATCACAGACCATTCAATGTCAAGTTCCCCAGTGTCACGAGGGCTTGGTTTGTAGCTGCATCCCAAGGTCACACTCTCTCCCTCTGCCTTACGGATGGTCTGTGGGCCCTTGGATGTCACCTGCAAGCCTTGCGTGTATCCCAGCTCTTAAAACATTCAGAACACTTGCATCAAAGGAATGCAAACATTAAATAAACATCATAAGGTAGTGCATTAGACGATAGAGCTTTCTGAATCCCCCCCCCCCAAATCTCTGATTACTCAATTTACTGAAATAAATCTTCTCTCCTCCTATACAGTCACAGTTGGAATGTAGCAGACAATACACTACCAATCCCATAATGCACAGGTCACATCACATACTCAGGCATCAATGCCTTCCTTTGGCTGTCAATGCTGGTTGGACTCAGTTTCACTCCACTACTTAAAATAATAAATGATGACCTTGAGCATTGGATCAATCTACCACTATTCATCACAGGCTGAATTCCAATTGTTAAAACATCAATATCTTCTAAAAATAAATTGTATTCAGTTATCTCAACTCGTCCTGCTGCCAACCGTATAATTCCTAAATACTACAAGAAAAACAAGACAACAAGAATTAAAAGACAACAAGAATTAAAGAGACAC
>NW_024582894.1:220748-250978 GCF_018398535.1 Haplochromis burtoni | reverse complement strand
CAACAAAAAACGCAAAACAATCAAACAAAAACAAAAGAGGACAAGAAGCACTATGTTTTTAATCATTTTCATCATGGAGGCGTCTTAAATCATCAGATAAGTCAGAGATCAAAGAGTCTGTAAAGACATCTTAGTTTCAGATCAATCATGCTCCCGTCAGACACCCAAACAGCATTGTTTCAAAACATTAACAGCAACAATAACTGACAGGTTGCACCATCTATTTCTACTCTAACATTTGATGTACACTGTATGGAAAATGTATCACACATCTGCAACATATTTCTCAAATTAATATCCTGCTCTCATTCTCCTACTTCATCAAGAGGCAATGGCATGAGAAGCAGACATTTTCTGGAATATCTGCAACTCAAATCATCCATCCAGTCAAAACTTAATTTTGCAGTTATCGTCCCGGATCTTGCTTCTGCATCTTGAGAACTAATAAACATCTGTTCCTCAAAAAAACACAAAAAAACCCTAAAAACTAAATGAGAACTGAGCTTCATCATCATCATCATCATCAGGTGCCAACTTGTGGAATCAAACACCAAGTACTTCACAGAACTCACTTGAAAAAAAAAAAAGGTTAAATCTAGATTCATATCAGAAATATTACCATATTGTGTACAAAATATGCTAGTTAGCTCTGATCACCCTACTTCATTCTGTGCAGCAGCTACACAACTTTGGAAAGACACCGGGTCACTCTCTGTCTTTCAAGGCTGCCACTACTCCCCATCCCTCCACCTGCCCAAGAGACATATTAACAATTTTAACAGGGAAAAAAAACAATGCAGAATATCTATAATATCTATATTTGACAATCTAGAACAAAACTTACATACTACATCCTCTATCCATCTCCTGTGGAATCTTTGCAACAAACCCTATTCTTAGTAATATCTACATTCCCAAAGGTTTACATAGATATGTTTACATATTCTTATTATTTTATCATCTCGTGTATAAACTGTATTTGATTGATTTCTCATCAGAGCCTCCTCCATGTCTATTGTTTTGCAATAAATAAAGAATTAAGAAATTTCGGCTAGCTGTTTAATTACAGCCGTGCCAGTTGTAAGTAAAAATAAATTAATTACACACATACTGATTCTAATCTAATCCTTATTTTTGTTGTCAGTGATAAATATCCTATTTTCACACTTACTGGGCCACAGTTTACAGTCTCCACATCTAATGATTCAGGATATTTTGTTAAAGGAAGGCTGAGTACGAAAACATAATTGTTTTAGCCAAATATCACAAAGGGATATGAAAAGCACTTGGACAAATTAAATTAAGAAATATTTAAGACTGGTTACATTTTTTTTTAAAAGCAGCCCTCCAGAAGAAAAATGAGATTCAGAGAATAAGTAACTCTATGCTGTTCTTGGCAAAACTAATCTCAAAGAGCTTTGCATCATTGTATTGGCTCTGTCACAAGGCCAGCATTTTCAAGCTCAACAAGAAAAACTGGCTTTTGTGGTATGCAAACATTTTGAATTAGCTGCAAAAGGTGAAAACAAACAAACAAACAAAAACCCGCAAAAAACAACAACACCTTTTTCTAGATAAAATCCCAAAAATTTATCTGTGATTTTATCTAGAATCTGTAGTCTATTTATGTTTGTTTCCTGGCAACTTAAATGGACTTTGCTTTTAATCATAGTCCACAAATATTCAATAGGGTTAAGGTCGGGGCTGTTCCAAAGCTGTTCCAGACGCTTGATTTCAGCCTGCTTTATCCATTTCAAAATCAGTTTTGATGTGTGTGTGGGAACATTGTCATGCTTCTGTCGAAGTTTCAATCATCTGTTGATTTGAGTTGAAGAATCTGAAGATGGTTATTTTTCATTACTCTATCCCCTTTCTGTATTGTATGGCACTGGCAGCAAAACAGCCCAAGAGCATGATGCAGCATGCTTGACAGCTGGTATAGTGTTTTTAGGTTTAAAAGCCCCACCTTTACTCCTTCAAACACACCTTATCATTCTGGCCAAATGACAGTGGCGTTCCAGCAGCTTCCAGTTCATGCTGCGTCACCCCTGGATGACACACTTGTATACCTCGTACTTATGTACAATTGTTTGAACTGATGATCCTGGAATCTGTAATTGTTTAGAAATGTCTCCAAGAGACCTTCCAAATTTCTGTAAATTCAGATCTTAATTGAGTTCCTTGGACTTTCTCATAATTCATGATATTTGTCAGTCCAATGAGTGATGCCAAACATGTTTTATGTAGGCAAAGAGAAACCACCAGTCATTGTCAATAATGATCACTACTGAGAAGTTAGTAGGGCTTGGCCTTGCTAGTTAAAGTACACTTTAGAGCCTTCAGCACCACTTAATAAAAGATTTATGTGAATGTATGAATATATTTGACCCTGTATGTGTACGTTTGACCCTGTGTGGGCTACAGAAATCCCCCCCCCCACACACACACAAATTCTTAAAGGTGCATGCTATATAATCATTACAACCCAGAAATAGAAGAGTTCAAATAAATCATTAAAAAGCCAAAACAAATTACCATGATATTCATACCCATAATGAGTGTATGTGAACTTCTGACCACAAGTGTAAGTGCTTAGTGGGAAAAAGTACATAAACATAAACTACATTTCAGATAATTCTGTTTGTCTATAGTAAAATAAAATAAACTTTAAATATACTTCTCAGTCAAAATAAGAAGAGCTGCCCAGTATAAGAGCCGCACCCTAAAAAAGGAAAAACACACACGCACACAACCGTTGCACATATGTGAGTCCCAGGAACATTAGGGAGTCAACAATCATCTCCAAACGTAATCTCTGATTGGACAGCCCGGGCGCCATGGTAACATGGAAAACTAACACCACTGAGCTCTATGTCTCAGCAGACTTCAATAGAGAATAGATGTGAAGGTCTCAATTACTGTCCATAAAAATATGCCTTACTTAATGTTAGTTTTTTCTAAAACAGTATTATGCAGTAGATAAATACACCATATTTACCATTTATACATGCATAGGTAGATTCATGTAATTCAGTCTGTGTACTTACCTGGGCTCAAGAAAACTGCAGCCCATAACAAGAACACAGAGAGCCAGGGCGGGCAGCTGAGGTAAAATCCTGTTCTCAACTGAGAGCGGCTTAGTTTAAACATACTGTTCCTTTTTAAAATAGTCGCTAGTAGCTGGTCAAAATAATGAGTACAGTGTCCTCAAATATATAGTTTATACGTCACATGTAAAAAATAAATAAATTAAGTATTCATATAGATACTTTATACTGATATTACCTGAATGGAGGTGCTACACACACACATCTATCTGTGGAATACAAAGGAACAACAGCAGTGTGATACCTGTTGCTCTTGCTTTAATGTGAGCTCCTCCTGTAGCCCTTTCTTATTACCATAAAGCTTTCTGATTGGATAGTGACCACTTTAACAAAAGGTTACCTTGATATTGCTATTCAGCTGTTAATATTGCTTTCAACACCCTCCATTCTTCCTTTTGTAATCACAAGTTAATGAATACAAATTATGTACAATTTTAGAAAACCAATCAAAATGTGCTTGAGGAAATCAGTGTCCAGGCAGCTGAATAACAATGCAATACAATCTCTCTGTAAACAAGGGAAACTGAAGGAGCAAACAATGGCTGGGAAACTCAGGGTGCTAATTTGAAGAGAGCTGAACTCCACTGAAAGCAAATCACCTGCCACAAATTGCTGCTTTGTCTACAATAAGCTTTGTGTGTTTTTTGTCCAAGTTGTCTGTCTCTGTTCACTCTCCTATTACCCATTAAAATGTGTTTTTATTGATTTTTTTGGTTTGTTTTTATACCCCCCCACCTCACCACCACCACCCAAAAAAAGAACTTCCTGGAAACACACAATTACTGTACACCTTATTTATTGTATACAGTACCTAAACACCTACCATTTGTCAAATGTCCATGGTTTCAAATGAAAAGCTATTAAAAAAAGAGTACATGACGTCTAAAGTGATGAAAAACTGTTTTTTATTATTTGCTTTCTTTTTTCTTTCCTTAAAAAAAACCCTGCAAAGCTCACGTGTCTGCTACAAGAAAAGGTGGGATACTCTTCAGCAGACACATGAAGAAAACACATTAGAGGCAGAGGATAAAGTGCTTTATGTGAACTGTACTATACCCTCGAAGGACCTGGCGTCCACATATGTGGACATCACATTTTGGGTTGTCTAGACCAAAATATTAAATGTTGCTTTACAACATTTTTGCCCTGATATCCACTTACGAGCACATTATACTGCTACTGTTCTGTCAAAATTTAAAATCAATGTCCACATATGTGGATCTCATTTTTCTCAGAAACAAAAATGAGGTAAAAAAAAAAAAATAAATCAGGCAATTCTTTGTTTTTACATTCATCAGGTCCCAATCAGCCCAAATAGCAAAGAGAAATTACAAATACATGCCATGAAAGAGTTCAGGTCTTAGGGGGACACATAGATAACATTTCTTTAAAATGTATATATGATTTTCTTTCAGCTATTTTAAATGCTCTGTGCCTGTTTTAAAAAGTCATTTTATCCATGGTCACTATTCGATAAAGCACACTATGAGAAAAAGCATCTAAAGCTCAGCTTACCTTCTCTTTGACCTTGCACACCCACTCATTTCAAACTTTGAAAATGCACTGTAAAGTTTTCTGAGTAACTGCTTTAAAAAAGGAATTACTTGTCTAGAAATAGGTTGGATTTTGTGGGAAGAAATTACATTTAAGGGCTTTAAAAGCATGAAACTGTCACTGCTCCCCTTTTCTAAATTACTTTAATGTGAACCTTTTACGAAACCTGTTCAGGACTTCCTCTGGAATCTACCTGGACACAATGAAGTTAGATTAGATTCAGCATTGCATATCACTCAGTAAGTACCAGTATGATAATATGCTATTTATGCAGAATAGTTTCCAGATAGATACAGAGCAGTTCCCTAGTACACCGTTATTTGGTTGGTGAGATGTTGCGTTGGTACTGCTGCAATAGAAATTACTGTAAATTTAATCTGACTGATGGTTTTGATTGGTATGGTACAGTTCACTGGACACTTAAACATGTAAAGTTTAAAAGGAAATGATAAGATCTATGAGATATTAATGTCTAAATCTCTACAAAAAGTTGTAGAAAATGTTTGCAATAAGTTGCACAAAATTTGCATCCACACTAGTCTTCCTATATTATTCCGTAGAAACCTTTGTCATCATCTGACCAAATCCTTATGAAATAGTGTTTATCTACAAGCCCACCACAAGAGCTGTACAGTGTCATCAGCTATTCAACAGCTGCTATTTAGCAGCTAAGTGAAATTGGTTGTAATGAGGATGCCCAATCAAAAACCTTGTGATTGCTTTGGTGGTTAGCTGTAGGTAGCCTATAGTTTGGATGGAAGAATCAAACTCATCTGTAAATACTTAAGGAACATGTAAGGAGAGATCATTTGGAAGAATTGAACATGATTGGAGAAAATTGCAACAACTGTGAGGGTTGTGGACCCTCAATCCCTTCCTCAAGGCCGATAAGGCGGACATTGCAGTGTTTCTCGACTCCATGTCCGATAACTTAGCCTTCAGCTTTTCATTAGCGATCCGAAATGTCTCACAGGTATCCTCCACTTCGGCGCTTTCCTCCAAAGAATCTAGGCGCTCACCATGGTTGTCTGATGCCTTCTGTAGTCCGTCCAGCTTTTTATTCACATCGTCAAAAAAGCTGACTTTTAGTTCCACCAGTAAAGCCGAATGGTGCTCCACTAGCAGTGCTGTTATTCGCAGGAACGCTAGCAGCCACGCATTCGGTTGTTTTGCCATTCGACTTCGCATGTTTAGGCGACATGGCAGGGCATCAAATGTTCCGACGGCTTCACCAAACCACCAAGATATCTGCCTCAAAAAATAAGTTAGGCGGGCTCGCTCAAATAACTAAAAGTTGCGGGAGCTAAGGGAAAGTGTGACTACCCCATGCTCGTCAAAACCGGAAGTCTCTCGATTGGAGAAAATTGATGTATTTAGCAATTAGACTCTGATGGCCCATTATGACAAAATGTAATGCCAGTGGTTATAGGATTCTAGTTGCTCGTGGTGGTGAAGATGAAGATGGATTCTTGAATGGAGCTCTGACTGACGTGGACATGGGTTGCACGAAGCCTGTAAAGGAGAATGAAGAAGAGGACAGATTTAAAACACAGAGTGGAGGCTGATTGACTCAAACAAGGCAGGCAAGAAGATGATTGGACAAGTGTTGACAGTATTAAGTTTGACAGGAAGGGAAAGGAGTAATGAAGTAAAGAGTAGACTAGGAGCCAAACACCCAGGAACAGACTAGCCTTTTATTGTCATTGCACATGTGCAACGCAATTATGGAATAAAAAGGGGGAAAGATGAATGATTGCAGATCTTCCTTTTTAATCTCACACATAATCTTCATTAAATGAACTATAACCATTTGGGGAATACATATTTTTTTCTCATCAACCAGTGGTCACTAGACCTGTGTGATTGAGGCATTCTTCACTTGACCCTCACATATCCAAAGTTACTGTCAGGTAGTTGATGATCAAAAAAACAAGATGAGCGATTAAACCTTCACCATATTACATCTCTGTTCAGTTTCTTCCTGCTCTAGTGTCATCTACACTGTGACGCTATATTAAAATAAAGTTGGTTACTTTTTTCTGTTTCAGTTGTCAAACTATTTGAACTAATTATAAAACATGAATAAGCGAACAGTAACAACATCAAGAAAAAGCCATTGACAGCATCTCTGATGTCTATCAATTCATCAAATTAAATGCTGCCCTATCAAAGGCCATGCAACCCTTGATCCTTTGTTTTTGTTTGAGCCATTAATTTGAAAATGCTACACAGTGACAAACTAATCTTCAATTTTGTTCACACACTGCTAACTATTTTGAAAAGGGGTCAGTTTTAGTTAAGAGGAATTTTTGTCTGGACAGATGGCTGAAAAATTTAAAAAACAAAAAAAACAAACCCCCCCCCCCAAAAAAAAAGATTTTAGAACATCAGTGTACATAGTTAAAGTTATTCTGCAATATTATTATGTGAAGTGATGAGGACATCCTGTCTTTTGTTAACCTGTTTGGTAAGGGAGTGAAAAGAGGCAAAGAGGAACCTTAATTTACATTTGTTAGGGACACAAAAACATCTCTAAACAAATGCTTGTCATCTGCTGTAGGTACAAATAACTGTTTGTTCTGGGTCTTTTTATTGTCTGGGTAATTTTGTTGTCTTGGAATGAAAACAACTGAAATAAAAACGTGTGGAATAAAGCCATTAGAACTGTTCATTTATTTGCTCATTGTTCCAGTCTTCTGAGAACTTGCTTTAAGACAGCAGTGATAATTCTAACCACAAAATAAAATTAAAAGGAAAATAAAGAACTGCCATGAAAATAAGAGCAAACGATGTGCCAGATTTTTGGTTTTGGCTAAGTAATTAGAAACTCTGAACACCTCCATATGAGGTTTGGCACAAATGGAGACAGATGGACTCAAAGACATAAGATCCAAACCAGAACAAGAGGAATTTTCATTGTTTGTACAGGCATGCAAGCCCTTCTTGTTCCACACACTTGTTGGTATGGTTTTCACTTGCTGTGCCTCAGAAGTCATTTTTAAGCAGTCCTTTTTATTGCATAATGATCTGAACGTCCTTGTCATTTTAACTAAGAAAAGAGACTCAGAAAGAATCAGGTTTTATGTCATAACAAACCGTAAAAGTTGCAGAGTACACCGTTGTGCCCTCGACCTGACTGAATTTTCTTTACTCGTTTATTTTTCACACTGAGAATGGCTTCAAAGCCTGTACACATTTATATGGAGATAATACAGTTAGAGCTGCAGGTTTTTGGACAATGACTCAGTTTTTGTGATTTTGCCTTTGTACACCAGCACAGTGGATTTTAAATCCAACAATCAAGATGTAATTGAAGTATCAACTTTCATGTTTAATTCAAGGGTTTTAACAAATGCACTGCATTATCTGTTTTTATACTCAGGCCCCCATTTTCAGAGACTCCAAACTAATTGGTCAAACTAACATAAGGATTATTTTTAATAACTGGATGAAAATCCTTCTCAGTCTGTGTCTGCCTGAAGTCTAGAACCCATGGACATCCCCAAATATTACTCTGCTTCCTCCTTTGAAATGTTCTGCTTGGACTTCATTGCAGCTGCTTTCAGCTGCTGCTTGTTTGTGGGACTCTCTCCCTTCAGTTTTGTCTCCAGCAACTGGGTGACGTCTTTTCCAGTCTTCTTATCTATTCTTCTCCAAGTTCAAAGTTACATTTTATTTGCATACTATTGCTCTTGCTCTATAGTGCCAATTCTCCTTCTGACTTACAACTGATTACTCCATTCTCTGTATGTATATATGTATGTATGTTTGAATGTTCCAAGATTCATATTTGAAAATTTGCCTCAATTTTTCCATGGTCTTACAAAGATGTTATATCTGACAATGTCTCTACTGTTCAAGAATCAAACGCCTCTCTTGGCTTTATTTGCTGGAATTTGCACAGCCGATTCCTTGCCAACTAGGTCACAAGCTCACTTGTTCACAGTTCCAAAGTGCACTATTATGAAAGCCGCCCAGGCTTTGCAAGATAAGATAACCTAATTGATACAGAGAAGAAAAGGGAATACAGGCTGGATTTGAGTGTCTGAATCCTCAGTTTACCGGCACACGCTAAGTTGGCACTAAAGAAAGTAACTATGACTGCGGAAATTTGGGACGTTATAGTTGTTGGTGCTGGACTTTCTGGACTGAGTGCAGCTCATTGGCTTAAAAAAAGGGACGCCAGTATGAAAATACTGATTCTGGAAGGGAAAGGTTTGTAAAATTTCATGCTATTTAAAGGCAACTGGTAACTTGTAATGCAGAATTATATAATGAAGCAAAAATTATTGCACTGTTATAACAGAATTATGACTGTTGTGTCATGCAGATCGGGTGGGAGGGCGCACAGTGACTGCCAAGTTACCAGCAGCCAGTGGTGTTGATTGCTGGGACCTTGGAGGGCAATGGGTAGGAAGGTAATGTTGATCAAATAAATACATTAATACTGAAGGTAGAAACAGAAATGGAGTAGAATTACAGTGAACATGACTCAAATGCAAATGTGTTATTCTGGAAAAAGGGGAGACGTTTCGACAGAGTCACTGGGATTTGGAAGATTACCCAGAAAATGAAGACCTTAGCTAAACAAATGAAATTTATCCACAATGATTGCAACAGATTGTTGCCTATTGTTGAATGATAGTTGTACAATGATTATCACTGACACCTGACAGCACAGACAATGACAAATGCTGGCTGAATGAGAGCTGGGACTGACTCCAGCTTCCCATGATCATGTAAAGAATAATATATGTGAATATATGTGAATGCATTGCTTACGGAAACATTATCTTTACGGCACAGACAGAGCATTTAGATTATGATGTTGTTAACACAGGCAGCTAAGGTACTGGCAGATGCCCACTTATAAGAAAACCCTTGGATAGGATTGGTTGATGTGAATGAGGTTACTTGATACTGTTTATGTAATGCAATGTAATACTGAGATTACAGGGTTAAAGTCTCAGAGAAACTAGTCGCAAAGTGTGTATTGCAGGATTTCTTAGCAGTATTCTTACAGTTTACTACTGAACATTTATCTAGAACAACAATTACAACATTTATCTATCTATCTACAAATAAACACCCCTCTCTCTCTCTCTGAGATATAGATATAGATATATATATATATAGTAAAGTGAAATGTAGGATTCTTTTTTTATTAAAGAGCCTTAGGATGAAAACAGCAATACATTTTTTTCACTCAAATTTAGCTTTTCTTTGCTCAAAATAAATTTCTCCTCAAAATGCAACACTTGCACCTGCAAACTTTTTTTTTTACATGCGCTCAAATTTTTTTTCGTGCGCTTAGAATAGTGTTACAAAAATAACACCATAAATGTGTTCTATTCATTTGGAGTTGCTTGTAGGTCTAAATGTAACATAATGTACCGACTTTTCCATAATTTCTTCTTTAGTTTTACTAATCACTCAAACCACATAATTACAAGTCACACTTTAATTACATATTCATACAGCACTTTATTCTATAAATGTTAAGAAACTGATGCACCTCTGTGGACTGTGGCATGAAGGTGGAGACTCGCATAGGCACAGAGAGAACATGCATGTGCAAGGCCCCTGCCAGGATTTTAACCAGCAATCCTGCAGCTCTACTGCTCTATTGCAGAGTTTGTGTCTGTGTCAAGGCACCCTTTGCCCTCTGTTCCTTACATGCACCATATATGATCACTCCTTGTTGTTTTACCATTTCACTGTTTTGAGGTTCCTCAGTGATCCTTCAAAGACCAACAAGCGGTGGGCACACAGACAATTCTTGACAGTGTCAAGGTCCCCTTAATCTCTGTCACCATTGTGGCATAAAACATGCACACAGACACAGTGTCACAGTTTCAAGATTCCCTAAAACCACAATTTTCCTTAATTCAACTCACACTACTGATGGATCTAAAATTCATCCCAACCAACCTTCAGGTCAGAGCAGGTCATCTACTCATCGGAAAGTTGGCTGTTCGATTCCTGGCTTCTCCTAGTCTGCATGCCAAATATCCTTGGGCAAGATACTAACCCCAAATTGCTCCATTGGAGAATGAATGTGTGTGTGAATGTCAGTTAGAAAGCACTAAGAAAAAATGCGCTTGTGCAAATGGGTGTGAATGGGTGAATCCGCAAGTTGTGTGAAGCGCTTTGTGCTCAGAAGAGTAGAAAAGCGCTATATAAGAACCAGTCCATTTACCAATACGGATCAAGTTTGACCTGGAACAGTCTCAGCTTACACAATAGAGACTGTACAAAACTAAAATATTTTTAAACATTTTCATAATTGTGTATTTTGTGTCCAAATAAGTAATCAACTTTTAGACTAAAAGAAATCACACTTTGGGCTATCAAATGTCAAAAATGGGCCAAAATCGACCAAAACAACGTGTAAGGTTTAAATTCAACAGCCAGTATTTCTCAAACTTGCGTTATCTATCTCATTTTCCTACTCTGGCTATTTTTTTTTTCTGAATTCAGTGTTTGATCAGTGATATTGCTGAGAAGGATTTTAAATAATCAACTCGTATGGTTACATGCAGTCTCTACTTTAAATCAATTCAATCTAGTTTTATTCATAAAGCACCACTTTCAGCACACATGCTGAAACTTTACAATGAACAGAAAAGACCAGGACCCAGAAAAGCTGCCAACTTCCTTGGATTCTGATCTGGACAGAGGTGAAGTAGGAAACTCTTCTGTTGTTTCATCTCTAGAAATCCTCTGGGTAAACAAAAGAGCGGGACCCTCTGACTAATTATCAGTGGACAGCTCTAAAGATAGCACCCATTAGTGAAAATAAAACAAGTGGTTTGCACATATGCAGAGGTAACATTATTGCTGGACAAACTATGCAGACTCTGGAGCAACATTTACTGCCAATCAATCAATACTGATATTATTTCAATGCCAAGCAAAATTCTGCAAGCATTACAAATACATGGCTCCACACTAAAAGGTCAAGACGGCAAATGATTCTCAGCTCTCAGAATATGAAGTTATTACAGTTTCAGCTAATAAAACTATGTTACTTTGTTTAGAAATGTGAGCTTGAAACTACAGCCCAACATCGGTTAAGTGAGTCACAGAACACATGAAAACATCTGAACTCTGAGAAGTGACACGTAGAACCTTGTAGAAGTTTGAGGTCTACTTCTATACAAACAGTAAACATTACATTTGGACCATGTATTAGCAGAAAACTTCACAGTAAAGACAAAAACAGTGGTTTTAAAACAGCATGCTTTCTCTTACAGTACTCAAACGCACGTCTTGAAGCTCATAAAAGAGCTGGGCTTAGAAGTCTACCCACAGTTCAATATGGGTAGAAAGGTGCACCACATGGGTGGGCCAACTTCCAAAGTTCGCACTTACAAGACCAGCATTCCTGCTCTGTCCCCTGTGGTGCTAATGGACTTCACCCAGATCCTGTGGAAGGTGAGACTTGCACAGTAACATTCTATCGTTAGTACTTTGCCCAGTCAGAGTAGAAGGATCTGGAAATACTACAGTTCCAATCTATGATGTTTGGTTTGATTTCTTGTATACCAAACATATATTTAAAAAATTAATTTTATTATCCAATAAAAATGTAAAAGTTTCAAATCAATATGGTAATGATACTTTGTTTTCTGTTTTTGGATTTATAGGACAAAAGTGCATTTACCACATAGCAAAGTACCAGAAAATCTTGAGTCCAAGATAAATGGTTAGAGTACCAGTAGGAAGAATATACTGTGGGGAAAATTGCACTGGCAAAATCCTATTTGGCAGCCTTGAGCTATTCTTCTGTTATTATCTCTATCAATGGGATACTTTTGGTTCACAGTGGTGAACCATCACGTGTGGGTGTGATGTGATGATTTTCCTCTGCATTCAGATTGACAGACTGTGCGCAACAGTATGCGTCCAGGATCCCTCAAAGACTCCAAATGCTGAAGAACTGGACAGCATGACGCTGCACACGTACATTGAGAAACACGCTTGGACTGCAGGTCAGTTTAAAGAGTGCCTTTAACCTTCTCATTGCCTCAATCTTTCTCAAGCAAACATGTCGAGCTCCTCTGGTGAGACTCCAGAGATTCAAGTTTGAGTTCCTCATATCTCATCTTCAAAAAGTAGAAAACAAAATTAGGAAAGAAAATAGTTTCCACTGCAGATAAATGTACCAATAAAATATGTGCAAGAATTTGCTCACAATGATGCATGCAAGCATAATGGTGGCATGGAACCGTGCTTTAATCCTTTGGGAATCTCCCCTGTCAGAAAATCTGGCATGCATTTGTCAAGATATTGCATTGTGGGTGCTGCATAGATTATTAATGATTAAATTCTTTACGCCAAATCAAGTGACTCACTGCATCGGCAGATTCATTGAGAGAAAACTAAAAAAGGCATCTACATTTGACAGGATAATTGCAGAAGCGATAATTACCATCCTCTCAGGTAGCTCTTTCATGTAGCAAGCTGAATTTTTGACAGTGTACTCTGTGTTGGTTAGCTCATAACAATTTTATACTGTCATTGTAGGAAAATGTGTATTATTATCGCATGTGTGAAGGCTATAGTATGTATTATTCCATGACAGAACTAAAAGAGGAAATCGGGCTGTGTAGCAGGTCTGTCTTTGGAATTGAGCCATCCCAGATGTCTTTCCTATTCTTCCTGATGTATGCTACAGCTGCTGGAGGGCTACTGAAGCTGCTGGAGAGCACTCCAGGTTGTGCTCAAGAGTTCAAGATAAAGGTACATACCTATTATCATTCCCCACACTCAATATTGTTGGCACAAGTGCTTTTTCAAAACTTCAGGCCACACTGACCTTTTTATTTATTTATTTTCTATTAAACTTAGCACCTCCCAATCCATGTCCCAAAAATCCCACTGCCTCCCTTTGTCCTCGAAATATTGATTCGCATTTAAAGCCGCAGTCTTGTATTGGATTTTTCCACTTTTTAAGTCCTCTGGAAGCATAAAACTTGTGTGATCCATTTTTGTGTTATTGCTTCAGAAACTTCTCTCCCTCCCAACAATGGTCATGTGTAAAAATGGGCTGAGAGCCAAAAAAGGGGCATAAAAAGTAATTGACAAAAGAAGGCCTTTGGCTAAATGGTTCAAAGTGCTTGATGTTTAAACCTATGTTTTAGCACACTTCCTGCACTTGTTATCATCTGGAGCTGTTTTCTTTTAATTGCATCCTCGCTATGGCCTGGAATGAGTACCGCAGCATCACTGAACACGACACGGCACCAAATGTGAACTGAAAAAAGCGTTTCAACTTAACAGAAACTTATTCCTGTGGTATTTTATCCTTCCTCTCGACCTCAGCACTTATTTGTGTGCATGTATCATTATCACTTCTTTGTTGTTTTTTTCTCTACTTAAGCAGCTGTGAACATTTGCTCATATTTTGTTTTACACTGGTGCAAAAACCCCCAAAACAAAACAAAAAACCTACCTGAAGTCAGTTTTCTGGCTTATAAGATAAGATAAGATAAGATAAGATAAGATAAGATAACCTTTATTAGTCCCACACGTGGGAAATTTGTTTTGTCACAGCAGGAAGTGGACAGTGCAAAAGTTATGAGGCAAAAATTAGAATACAATAAGAATAAATACAGTACACAACTGTACAGAATAGAATAAAATACTATATACAGTAGAATAAAATAAAATAAATATACAATAAGATAAAAATAGAATACAAATACAAATACTATATACAACTGAGTAAAAATACAACGATGACAGAAAGGATTATTGCACTTAGTATTATTGCATATGTATGGATGTGTGTGCTTGATCAGTTAAAGACTAAGTTATGAAGACTAACCAGGAAACTTTTCCTAGAAATACACTTGAGAGCAATGCAAATTGAAATGTATAGAAAAATCGATCATTTGCAGGGGTCAAGTATTTTGTTAATTAATAATAATAGTTTTTAAGCACACCTTGAAGTCTAATATCTGCCTCTCCACAGGGAGGCACCCAACAGCTTTCAGAGTGTCTGGCAGACCGTGTTGGATGGAAGAATGTCCGGCTGGGTTGTGCTGTGACAGCCATATGGCAGGTAGGGTACAGTAACGACTCACTCAGGGATTGATGAGGCGCGACACAGAGATAACAGCTTCCTCAGTAGGGAAACAGGCTGTCTCATGCGAAGGCCCTGTCTGTTCTGCTTGAATGTCTCCTTTATCCACAGCTGAGAGACTAAGAGGGCTCCATGTAAATGCAGTGCTTCTCATCAATATATTTTCTTGTTTGAAAAGAAAAAAAAAAAAACAACAACCCACCCATAGCTACAGCCATCAACTTTGACACAAAATCTGTGCAGACATAAATATTCTACAAATATTTACTTTGAACAAAAACAAAAATAAAAGAAACACTTCACGTCTCTGAACCACAACTCATAGTCCCCTTCAGGTTGGATGACTATATATGCCTTTCCACACTCCGGGCTGCTTGTTCTCATTTTCACGCCCCACGCTCCCTCAACCTTTCTTAGTTATCACGGCTCTCATTAGTACCCGGTTATCTGCCTGGCCTGGGAGTCATAGTTGCCACAGTTTACAGGCAGTAACCAAAATGTTCTGCATGCTCTGTTAGTTCAGTTAGTTCACTCTTTGGTGATTTTTACAGTTCATTTGCTTGAGTTGTGTTTTATTTACATTTCCCTAGAAACCCTGATCCACCTGTGAAGTAGTCAAACTCGAACGTCAAGGAAGGTGGTAGGGAAGCAGACTACGCAGACATTTCAGGTTTCCAGACATGAGCAATTTATTTACAGTGAACTTAATTTAATGTGTAACTTAACAAAACTTTCCCCCAAAGTAACTCAATTAACAAACCTCAACAGAACATGGATCTGGTAACACAGCTCACCTCTCCTCTCTCATCTGAATCTGGTAGAGACTGGCTTTAAATAGGGCCATCAGTTTCCCTTCAATTAGCCCAGGCAGTACCACTCACTTGAATTGAGGGATCTAAAACTCTACACAGATGATTAAAAAGACACAAAACGTCACACTTCTAATTGGCACATTTACACAACTAAATGGCTGTATTAAGGAAAAGAAAAAGAGTCAACAAGTCCCTTTAAACCTTAACACAAACAAAAGGAAACACCTCCACTTCGTTCGACCTGCTGATGTCACGTGTGACATCATCAGGACTTTAAAATGAGGAAATGCTAGGCAGGCGTTTCCCCACACCTGACCCTCATGAAGACTGAAAAGAAAGAGCATTATAAGTATGAACAAATTACTTAATCTGTAACATAATAAAATATAAAGAGACATGTAACTGAGTATTTGCCTTAATTTGCAGAATGTTTGATTTGCCGGCAATAGAACGCTTACACAAACAAACCCGGGATAGTGAGTGAAGCAATGTTGCTTGACAAATAGCAAATCATAGCAAATACCTAGAAACAGAATAATGTGTACAATGTGCAAAAAAAAGGTAAACACATATGGGACAAATGGAGAGCATTGCAACTGCTCATCCACTTTGTCACACCAGCCCTCATTTCTTTGGATTTTGCTTCCAAGAAGCCAGACTTTCTTGTCATTTTTCAAAGTGGTCTTGAGAAATTGTTCTCCAGGCTTTGTAAAGGTCTTTCAAAGTTTTTGCTTTGAAGATTGGTGGCTTTTTCACTCTTTTCCAGTCCAGTCCTTGTAATCATGAATCATTTAAGCATAGAAAGTGCACATAGCGTGTGTGATTTATTTTATTTTCAACTTTAATTTATATATTTTATCTTATTCTTTCCCAGTTAAATTTACCCTTCATTCTAATTTGTTGTTGTACAGTTATTTCATTTTTAACTTTAATTTTTATATTTTATTTTATTGCTTCCTAGTTAAATTGACCCTTTTTAATTTTCACATTTATTTCCCATCTTATTCATAGCATTTTTTTTTGTTTCTTTAGGTCACGAGCAATTGTGTAAGCATTTCACTGCACCGTTATCTCTAAACATAACAGACAACTTAGCAAAGAACCAATCTTAAATTGTACCTTTAGACACTGTGACACTAGCAGCCTGTCGCAAAAATACAATTTGTTCCCTTTTTTTGTTGAAACTATGAAAAATACCAAATGTAACACAGTTTGACAGACATAAAATAGTATTTTTGCACCAACAAGTTTATTCCTAAAGACTTATTAGCTGACAAATCCTGGCATGATTTGCAGTGTTAGAAAACCTAGAAAACTGCTAGACAAGAGAAGAAGTGGAAGACCTTTAAAAAAAAAACAAACTCTACAGCAGATGAACAGCATCTGAAAGTCATGCCCTCTTAATAGATATAGGGAAACATTCCAGCAAAGACCTGACACAGGACCTGAGAGATGCATCTGGCCCTCCAGGTGTTCCATCTACTGTTCACTGAAGCCTCATCAGAAGTTCTCAATGGAGGCAGTGTCAAGAAGCCATTCATAAGGAACAGAAAAGCTGGTTTACACAAGGAATAGACTGAAAACATCACCATTTGAAAAACATGTGATTGCCGATGGCATCCCTTTTCAGCATGAAAATAATCCCAAACACATTGCCAATGCAGTAAAAACACATCTACTGTAAACAGAAAAACACAATAGGACACAATCAGGCATGGATTGGCCTCCCCAGAGCCTAGACTTCAACATAACTGAAGCAGTGTGGGATCATCTTTACTGAGAATGGAATAAAAGGTAACCAACATCCAAAGAACAAAGGAACCTGCACTTTTATTTATCTTTTTATAAAGATCTTCACAGACATACAAAAATCTTAAATTATGTTGTCTTTCATTGCAAATTTACTTCTTATAGACCAAAAATTTAAAAAGCTGCTCAAGAAAGAGTTTTTTTTTTAATAAGTGTCTAAAGTAAAACAATCAAATGAAAAATATACTCAGTCCTGATAAATATTAATTACTTAAAAAATATCTAAAGGTAAAACTGCATCATTTATGAAGTAAATGGTCACAAAAAGGCAATAGTGTGTACTAGCACAGACTGGGTGAAAGACGGGGCACACCCTTGACATTTTGCCAGCCTATCAAAGCACTAACACGTATTGACAGACAAACACATTCACACTGACATTCACAGCTACGGGCAATTGGGAGTTTTCACTTCACTTAAGATGAAGCAAAGCACAGAAAGGAAACAAATACAGGCATGAGAAGCTTAAAATACTTCACACAGAGATGTCCCATTTGGTGAGGCTGCGATAACACTCAAGAACCTTTTGCCGACAGGCATATGGCCTTGCCAAAAACAAAACAAAAAAATAAGAAAAAGATATCAGAAAATAAAAACACGATAACAACTGCACGTGACAAAATCTTACGTTTGATTATAACATTTTCCAGCTGTAACTCTGGGAGTTATGCCTTCGCGAAGCATGGACACAAACGAATTAAGAGTACTACTAAGGACTAGGAACAAATGCCAAGCTTCAGCCTCCTCTGAAAGCATTTTTTAGTAACCTTACCCTATTTCCCAATGTTGCCACTGAACAGTCAAAAATTTCAAGTTGAATTGAGGTTCAATCAAACACATATTTAAAAAAACTGCTATTTTAACTGAAGAATGTGAAAGAATTCTTCCATTCTTGCTTTTTATAGCTTCATGTCATTGCAAGTCTGTTTCTAAAAATGGTCAATCAGAACCAAGTATGCTGAATCAGAAAGGAAGCAGTTTGTTTTTCCCCCCCTACAATTAAATGTTAATAAATAAATTAAAATAAAACTCACTGATTAAAAATACATGAGCACTGCTTTGCAGTTAGAGGTCAACCTCTTTGCCTGGAGAGTTAGGTGCACCAGTGAAAGTCATTGTTATTTTTCTTTCTCACACAGTGCAGACGTTCTGTTCTTTCTAACATTCGCTGAGAATGATTATTTTACACCTAAATGCAGTTGAAATGAAAGCACAGCCATTATCTCTAACTTATGTGTCTGGTGACTCCATCAGACGCCATCTGAAGTTATAAAATCGGACCAGCTTCAATTTAAGGGATTGAAAAAAAAAATATTGCTTTACCTGCTGAGAAAAAAAGTCATTTTTATATGCAGACACCGACTTTCAGTGATTCAAATGTAATTGGACAATTGACTCAAAAGCTGCTTCATGGAGAGGTATGGGCTATAACTTTGTTACTTCTTCATACATTAAGCAGGTAAAGAAGTCTGGAGATGATTCCAAGTGAGGCATTTGCATTTGAAAACTGTTTCTGTGAACCCACAGCATGCGGTCAAAGGACCTCTCAATGTCACTGAAACAAGCCATTCTAACAAATCCATCAGGAAGATAGCACGGACATTTTGATGGCTCCACGATAAAGAAAGACCTCTTTACAACATCCAGAGGAGAACACTCTGCAGGGGGTATGCACATCATTATCCAAGCCTGTCATTAAGCAATAAGTAACTCAGAGTCATTCTGAATTTTTTTATTAACAACATGTAAAGCGCAACATGGCTACAGGCTCCTGCATATATAAGCTACTGAGACCTCAGCCTCTCTAATCATCTGATCTGGGTCTTATATTTTAAGGAAAAAGACAACCACACAGCTGAGGTTTCAACTCCTAAACTTTGGAGTACCCCATCAGATTTACACAATCAGTGGTTTCTTTTACAAGCTGCTGAAAACTCTTTTTAATAGCTTGTCTTATCCTTAATCATTATTCTATTATTTTTGTCTATAACTGACATCTAATTTCACCTATGCTTGTGAAAGTATGTAGGAATAAATGGAAGACCATATGTTTGATATGACACGATATGTTTATCCAAAATGTGAAGCACTTTGTAACTCTGTGCTTTAAACAGTGCCACAAATAAAAGGTTGTTGTTGGTTTCTTAGGGATTAAGAGGGTAACTAAAAACCAGGAGCTGTTAATCAAAAGCATTTGATTAACTGATAATCAGTATGTGTGACCACCTCTATAAAAGCTTTGTGTTAACACAATTTTCCAAGTTGTGAACATCTAGCAAATTAAGGTCACTGCCACTTACAGAAACAGCAAAAAAACCAAATAGTGAAAAACAAAGAGCTACATCTCAGATCTTTAGATGTAAATGTCTACATAAATTCCTACTTCTGATAGTTTGACACTGCCTCTACCTCCATAAACCACCATTTAAAAGTTGTTTCAATCAAAACTGAGACTCGTGAGTGAAACTATAGCATGTGATTAACATCATTTTTATGCCCAAATCATTCAGTTACCCCCTCTGCCATTATCGATGTAGTCATCATGATGCTGGGAATGGCCAATACCATTAGACTATGAGGATAGAGCTAACTACTCAAAGCAACTTTGCAATGATCAGCTGTGAAATAAATAGAAATAGACCAAAAACAAGACAGAAGAATTACCACAACCCCCATACTATAGGATTTTCTTTTAATGTGCTGTAATGTAATGTACATGCTTTTATATACTGTATTTCTAGTCTCACTGACCACTCTGTGTAATCCAGACTTTTCTTCATTTAAAAAGATCTCTAAAAGCACATTAGTGGAATACTTAATGAACACAGACAAGTAAATATGATTTATCATTTAACAACTCTCCTCATAACTCATTCTCCAAGGACTACGGTTCACTTAATGTAACAAATATATACAACACATATATAACAAGATGATTATATAATGCGGCTTAATGGAAAACAAAACCCCAGAATTTAACTGTGGTGGGGAAAAAAGGTAATTCAACAGAACAAAGGGACAAACAACTGAAGGCAAGGAACTTCATTTTGTGTATACTGTATTGGTAATAAATTATATCCAAAATCGATCAAAGAAGTAACCTAAAACAGCTCTACCATATCAAACAAAATGAAATTTAGTTTTTAAAATAAAACTGTATTCCTGTTTGTGTTTAAACAGGATGCTGAGTGGGCCAAGGTGATGACTGCTACAGACACCTTCTTGTGCAGAGCTGTGATTGTCACCTGCCCCCCTCATTTGGCAGGTCAGTGTGCGTCTCCCACCACTGTCAACTTGTTAAATGAAATTCTCAGTGATGCAGAAGGCAAATATCCTTCTCACTCATCTGTCTGTCAAATGTGGCAAACTGTCCATCCATGCAGATAAATCTATGATTTTCCTAAATCTTCTTCAACTCTAGAGTGTGGCAGCCACTTTGGCTGAAGTACACTCAGGTCTCCAGCTCATGGACTGCCTGGATTAGATTCTGAACCACAGCAAATGTTAAAGCCAAAACTTTAACTGGAGTCTAACATGACTTACAACTGAAAGCTGTGGGAAGTTGAAAGTGGCAAAGATGCCATTACCAACCTTTCTAAATTCAAGTTACCAAAGCAGGGAATGCTTTACATATTTTGGACTGTTTGTAATAAGCTTTAGCTGAACCAAAATTCAAAGGAAAGCAATGCTATAAAATTATTTTTACAGACAGGTGATTTGTTTACTCGTGGCTGTCTGACAATATATGGGGATTTTTCTCAACCCTTGATTTATTTTCCTCATATGGAAATAGAGATACCTGAATCAGCTACAGTAGAAAATTGTGTTGATGTTGATTGGGATTTGGATTTGATTTCTGCCTTCCAGCTAGTGCTTGTCATGTGTAGGACACACACCAAGGGTGGAGTTGATGCAGGTTGAAGTTGTGACTGGAAGCACACTTGGTTTTGCCAGGTTTGGAAAGGGCTGAAGCTAAATCCGAAGTGCAGGCTTATACTGAGTCTGTTCCTATTTGTACTAAGCTGGCAAAAGATCTGTCACTCAAAGCCTCATAGTCAGAGCCATGGACCAAAGCCAGGATCCTTAATGAGACAGGTCTGAGAGCAATGTTGAATTATGCAGCATGGATTGCTCTGGCAGTGTCACACTTTGGCCCTAAATCAGTGTGGGGAGGTTGACAGGGACTCTTGAAAGCCAAAGTCAACCAAGTGATTGAGACGACATCTCTCCCAAAAGAAGTTGGGTGTAAATTTAACAAAGGTTTGCAGCTTAAAGTCCTCTTTGTGACATGTTTCAGGTTGAATTTTCTGGGAACAGGGTAAACCTGGGCAGCTTTGTGATTTGTGGGTGTGAGAAAGAACAAGCCAGGTGGGATTGACGATAAAGACGAAATGATACCAAGTCTCTCTTTGACGGCTGAAGTCTAAAATTATATTTGCTGTATGCACAGCACCTCAATTCTGTCTCTTTTACAGATTTTTGGTGCTGACATTTCAATCGAATTGTAAAGTCACTGGAGTAATGGGCAGCTGGTTACAAAATGTGAAAACCCCCCAAACTTCCCGAGTCTACAGGATGCCTGGCATCAAGATGTGCCACTATATTCATACACACCAGGATTTGTTTTCTAATACATCATCTTAGACCTGTTCCTGGCTCCTGTATTTACCTCCCTGTTCATCCATCCATCTTTTGTAATGAGTCCCGTCAGTTTTTTTTTTCTTTTTGATAGCCCTTCTTTCACTCATGTTCATGATTTATGAACTGTTTTGTCACATGGCATATTGAGATTGCTATGCATGAAAATGATGAATGTGGAATTAGGATCTGTTGCCATGTGTTAATTTTGAAATGTGGACATGTAAAATATTTGGATGTTTTTTTTGGCAAATAGTTTATAGGTTAGTATGTTTATAGAATCTGAGACTAGATACGATTAAGATAAAAATCCTGAAAAGCATTTTCAAATTTCTGTTTGTTTGTTTGTTTGTTTGTTTTTTAATATAATGCAATTAAGCATATCATCCAATATTCAGCAACAGTTACAGAGAGCTTTGCAGCTGCTAAATTAGCATTTAGTTTCACACCGTATTACTGTTTCTCATTTCAGGAAGCTCTTAGTAGAACATGCTGTGAGTGCACACGTTTGTGTGGGCTTGTCTGTGTGTATTTATTTTGAAAGCGGTGAAGCTAAAGTTCTCAAAGACTGCAAACTCACAGTACCTGAGTATAGTGGGATGCATATCTCGTGCAGGAGGAGCTGCTCTAATTAGAAGAGGCTTGGGCAATGGTGAGGAAATGTGCCATTCAGGTCTGGTTTACACTAGTAGAAAAATGGGTAAACAGTGCATTAGCAATGATTTTGACAACTTACACTGCATGAGTCAGGATTCTAGGTCAGTATCTGCTGTGCTGTGAATGAAACTAATGGAGCCTAATTTAGGGATTAAACATGAAGTGGGAGCTAAAGTGATTGTGAAGATAATTAACGCACTGTGATTTTTATCTTGCTGAGTTTAAACTCAGTGGAAATAAATTTCACTCTCCCTTTATATTTTACATCTCTCCTGATGAGTAATATAGCAAGTGTTGAAGAACAAACAATCATAGCTATAATTTTGCAAACCTTCATTGACCAATGGATAATTGCTATGGAAAATTTGGTCTCCTGGAAGGCTAAACCATGGTCGATATGAGCTTTTGTCATTGGAGATTGATTGTTACTGTTTTTTTGTTTGTTTGTTTGTTTGTTTGTTTTTTAGGTCAGTAGGGATGTTAGTTTTTGAAAGATAAAAATGATGATATATATATATATATATATTAAAAAAAGGGTCTGATATGACCATTTAACAAACTACATTTTTGGGGGGTTAAACCTGATCATTAAAAAGCTGTGGTTAGTCCTTTGCATCCAAACAAATAGAAATGGTCACTGAGGCTTTAATGCACTGTGTGTGCAGTCAGTGTAGCTTGATTGTATTTAACCGATACAGTATAATCAAATAGGTTTTTTTTTTTTTTTTAATGATATCTCCTCATCTCAAACATGCCATTCTTCATTTCTGAGCATTTTCAGCTGCCATGCCTTTATTGTGGTGGTAAAATATTCAGTGCTACAATAAATAATAGATAAAACTTGTCTATGGGCACTGCATAGTATGCATTTTAAAGGTATGATGGGATAACATCAGCAAACAACACAATATTGTAGTTGCCCTGAACAGCCCTGTAGTAATAGTTGTGCAGTCAAACAGTAATACGAAATATCAAGAAGTTGTTGCCCAGATAAGAGATTACTGCATAAAAGTATGTCTTAATTAGATTCTCATTTCTATTCAGAAAACTGTAAGGCATGGTTTCCTGGCACTAAAATTAGTAGTCAAGATTACAGTCAGGTATTCAGAAGCAATTAAAAGTGATTCAATATCAAAGCATAGTTACATTAATTAGTAAACAAATTGCTTTGGACTCAGAGGTCATTGTCCTCAAGTCCACTTTTGCTTAGACCAACAGCAAAACTCGAACAGTGGTGTAGGTATGGATGGGGGAGGGTGTATATGTCAACTACTGCGCCTTCAATTTCAATAAGTGTCAAGGGGATGCATAGGTAATTCAATAAAGGGTCTGTGCTGTAACATGGCCATAGATACAGACCTCCATCTTTAACATTTTGTTTAAGTGGTTGATGAAGAGTGCTGCCCATCTCTAATGGCCTTACAGATTTATGATAGTAAGTAGCGACTGCTATTTCTTTGGTATTCATTTGTCATTATTACCTGTATCTTTTAAATTAGCTCTGGGTATGGATACCTCCCCAGGATTATGGGCCAGAACTGTGATTTTTTCCTCCTTTGTTTCAATCAAACAGCTGACACATTAATTTATTTTTCTATTTTCAGATGCAATTATCTTAGCCAGTTACCTGGCAAGAAGGTGTGTGTGTCACTATTTTTTTTTCCTTTTCTCCACAGCAGGTTGCTGAGGCTTACGCTGTGGACTGCTCTGTTGTTTTTGTGAGGATGGAAATGATTATCTTTTACAGCTTACAAAAAGACAGCTGGAAGTTTTCATACTTTTTAAAGGATTTTTTTTTGCACCACTCCTCATAAATTGCCATTCAGAAGCTGCATCTCTGAATCATCACCCCTTTGATGTTATGTCTTGATTTGAGTGGCTTTTCAAGTTTCACTTTCCTCATCCTTCTAACAGTCAAAGACACTGAAAGTGCCAGTACCGTATGCTGTGCTAAAAATTCAGAATGAAAAAGTAATGGAAATTTTGAGGCCTTAGTTGCCGAAGGCAACCGCAGATGTGACTTGCAGGTCACATCCCGAAGAAATTGAGAAAGTGTGGTTACTGTTGTCCAGGAGTGCATTCACAAAAATTAAGTCAGAGAGGATCAAATGCCAGACTTTTTTTAAAAGGAAGGACATGAAATGAAGACAGACAGAATGACGATGAAAAATTGAAAGGAAACCACTCAGAGGGGAAGCAGTATCCTCAGATGTCAGAGTATTAAGGGTCAGGAACAAACATTTGTGCAGATAGCTTGGACGCTATGAGATGCTCTTGAACTTGCCACTGTTTTGCATAGATGACAGTGTAATGCAAAAAATCACTGAATAGATGTAACACATGTCAAATTTTAAAAGGTCCATGCAGTCAAATAGAAATGATAATGTGAGGACAATGACTATCCGATCAAAACTAAAAATACTGTCAGCCCTTGAGTGTTGGACCCAGTGAGGAACCAAGAGACTATCATTGCCTTAAGTAAACCCATTTATTTAGTAATTAAATGCTCTAGAGTGAAGGATATTTTGTTATTGTCAAAGTGGCTTTTTCACTTCTATATCAGACAGGGAAAATCATCAGTATTTATCCTGTGTATATACTGAAATCTGTGCTCTCAAAGCTTTATGATTTAACCCACCTTTTCAGAAGATGCCAAAAACAAGGGGACCTCAACAGTAAAAAGAACAGAAATTATCGGATACCTTAAAAAGATAAGACAACAGTGTTATTTTTCTTTCTGCTGCAAACAGCTGATGGCTGTCTCAAATAGGAAAATTTGCTCGTACTCGCTCATGTTTATGTAAGTGCATAAATTGCCATTGCATTGTTCCTGTTTTATACTTTTACCTATGTCGCCTTGATTTGACTGTGATTTTGAGTTGCGGTAGCAAAGTTCCACAAAAGTGTCACAACAGATTAGCACATTTATGAGCGGATGATTTCACTGCACTTTTGTGTTCAAAAGCGTGAGATGCCAGTGCATGTATTTACTTATCTGCAATTCAACAGCTGTCTGACAGAAATGTGGTAAAAGACATCCCTTGCCATCAACTTAGCAATGCATGGTGTCAAAAATAGTATTATGGATAGATACCACTTGACAGGTCTTATGTCATGTGTACAGTGCCGTCAATTGAATGTCTAGGTGCCCATGTCAAATTAGTTTTGAGCCACTTATCATGTCACTGTTTTTCAATTATACTGCTTCAAGCTCATAAATTTTGTTCTGCATTGAGGGCATTATTTTGAGGTTGCTGACAGGCCCTTGACGGTTTCAAAATGATGTTTCACATCTTCCAGTGGTTCATTCGTTAAAAGCCTGGCTTCTAGCCAGATGTTGGTACACTTGCCAGGACAAGCACAGAAACAGCTTGCCTTCTCTTTATGCGTGACATACGCTAACTCTAACAGTACTGATGAAGTTACTTGACTGCCTTCACATCAGTGAGATTGAGCTTTAACAGATGTAAGCACTGTGATTAGTACTCTGAAGCCAAGCAGCAGAGAGAGTTGCAGTAGGTCATGGCAATTTATTTAGAAGGTCATTAATGCTAGTCAGTGATTAAAGATAAAGCCTGATCAATAGAAGGATTAGCTCCTGAGTTCTGTCTTAACTTTAGTTCCTTTACTCTGTGTTTCAAAATAAAAAAAATAAAAAAAGTAGACTTGTCCTATGTGTTATAGTATGGTTTATAGTAAAGCGCATGAAGTAAGACCAGTGAAGGTGATGCACTAGAGGGCAGTTTTTGGGGCATCTGTCAGTAAGGAGGTAGAACAGGCTGTCTACCAATCAGAAGGTTGGTGGTTCAATCCCCAGCTCCTCTAGCCTGCATGGCAAAATGATGCAGTGTGAGTGTGTGAATATCAAGTTGAAAGCATTAGGACATAGAAAAAAAGCAACTCTATGAATGTGTGAGTGAATAAGGCTTGGAATAAAAATACTTTAAGTGCTAAAATAGATATGAAAACCACTCTGTTTATTTAAGTACTAGTCCAGATTAAGATTCATGGTTTACCTTTGTTTTCCCACCAGCAAAGATCAACTACCAACCAGCCCTGCCCAGCCAGAGAGCATTCCTTACTCAGAACATGCCTGTGGGTCATATGATAAAATTCATTATTACCTACAAAATGGTAAGTAGAAAAAAAAAAAACAAGAACACACAGAAGCAATGTTTATATGATTAAGGTTATGATGATCTAATCAAGAAGCATTTGTTTTAAATGATAACTCTTTTCCCTTCAAATCTGTTGAGCCAAAGTTACATATAATTCACTCCAATTAATTTGGTAGTTACCACATTTAAGACTGATTGGCTATGGTCGATAATGAAGTTGGTTGTAGATTAAAAAGGTTTTATGTGACTATATATTAGGGGTGCAACGATATTTGTATCGATATTGAACCGTTCGATACAGTGCTTTCGGTTCGGTACGCATATGTATCGAACAATACAAAATTTGTAATTTATTTTATCAATTTCCTTCTGACGATGCTGTCTGTGTTGAGCGCTCAGTGAATCTGTGTTCGACTACTCCGCCTAGGCTGCACTGTCGAGCGCAGATCCACTGAGCGCTCAACACAGACAGCATAGTCAGAAGGAAGAGCGCAGGGCAAGCTAGCGAGACAGAAGTTAAGCTCTCCTTGCAACATGGCAAATTGAACCTCCACCTCATTCAGATCTGGCGTTTGGAACTTATTTTGGTCTTTCATGTGAGTATGACCCTGAAGGTAAGCGCAGTCATGGACTAAAGTAAAACAGTATGTCGGATGTGCCAGCAATGCTCAATTACATGGGTGGGAACTACGTGTGTTAGCGCAGTTAGCTCGTTAACGTGTTGCGCCGTCAGCCCCACGCACGGGCGATCGGCGGTAGCTCGTTAACGGAGATTTGCCGTGTTGTGGCGTTAAGGTCATTTCCAGATTAACGCTGAAGCACTAGTGGGAACACAACGAATATGACTGCACATTTACGCCGACATCATCCTAGTGCAAAGACAAGTGGAAGCAGACAAAAAACAAGCAAGCATGCTACAAACTTTACGCCGAGTCATTTAGACAGCGTTAGCACATGATTTCCTGGCCTAATTTAATATGCTGCTGAGAATATAGCCCAGAAGAAGCGATAGTATAGCTTTTATTTTGGAAAGAGCCATTTCTCTGTAATAAACTCTCTTTTCCAAAGATGAGTGATTCCTCAATCAGATACAGGGCTCGCAATATCGCTAGCCCGACGTCCCGGGAGCTAGCGATTTTTCTCAGTCGGGCTACCAAAATCTATCTCTGTCCCTGCCCGTCGGCTATGTGATAGGAAAAATATATGTCAATGCTTTTGCATTGATTTCAACAATGACATACAAAGTTAGCAACAGCTAAGTCAATCTTGATTTCAGAACAGTGGTATGTCCATTATACCCTCCAACCCCCCAACCCGAATTCTCCCCCTACCAGGTCCACACTAGACAAAACACCACAGAGAACCAATCTCTGCCCACACACACAAAAAAAACAAAAACAACATCTCAGGACCCATACACATAACAAGCATAACCTCCCCCCCAACAACCAACCAACCAAACAAAATCAAACAAAGCAAAAAAAGACAAAACAAAAGCAGAGAAAGGACCAAACAAAACAAAAGGAAAAACAAATAGATAAGGTATAAGTATGATTTTTAAAAGAGAGAACACAAAAAACACAAAAAAAACCCCCATAATGTAGCTTCGCTCAGTTCACTTCAGACTCAGGAAGTAAAGTAATGGTGTCCACCAGCAAGAGAAATGATTTCCAGATTTTGTTAAATTCCCTAATAGAACCTTTTAGAGAGAATCTAAGTTTTTCCGACTTTAAGTTAAAGAGTACATCTCTCACCCAATGATCATGAGTTGGGGGGTGGGGAAGCTTCCACTTCAACAGAATAAGCCTCCGGGCCAGTAAAGTGGTAAAGGCTAGGGCCTGTTTGAGGGGACCAGATAAGTTCAAGTCGGGAGGAATGCCAAAAATTGTGGAGAGTGGGTTAGGAAGGACAGTCTGGCCATATGCTTGGCTAAGTGTGTCGAATATATTCCTCCAAAATGCACTCAGTTTCGAACAAGACCAAAACATGTGGACATGGTTGGCAGGCGATAGTCCGCATCTGCTACAGGCATCACTGATGGTTGGATAGATTTTAGATAATTTTGCGTTTGTATAGTGTACTTTATAGACCACCTTGCACTGAATCAAAGCATGGCGAGCACAAATTGAGGACGAGTGAATCAATTTCAAAGCACAATCCCACTGCTGTTCTGGCAGGGTTGTCTGAAGCTCTTCCTCCCATCTCAGCTTAATATGAGAAATGGATTTGGGGACCAAAGCATCTAGTATTTTATACAAGGCTGATATCAGTCTGTTTTGATGAGGGTTCATCTGCAGGATGATATCCAGATTTGTTTCTGGAGGCCGATTGGGAAAGTGAGGGAACTGCGTTTTTACAAAATTTCTAGCCTGAAGATAACGAAAAAAGTTGGAATTAGGCAGGTTGTATTTAGACGATAGGTCAGCAAAAGATAGAAAGGTTTCCTGACTGTACAAGTCCTTAACAGTCCTAAGTCCGTTATCTTTCCAACTGCTAAAGGCCGCATCAGTGTTTGAAGGTGCAAAATTACAATTTTTTGATAAAGGCGTTAGCAAAGACAGTCCAGGTAGCCCGAAGTATTTTCTGAACTGTTGCCAAATAGTTACCGTTTCCTTAGCTATTGGATTATCCCCAACAAAGGTTGGAGAAAAAGGGAGTGGTGAGCTGAGTATTGATGATAATGAGTAACAGCTAGATGCAGTTTCCATTTGTACCCAGACTGTTGCAGGGGGGTCGTTATGAACCCAATGTAAAAGTTTTTGTATGTTAGCTGCCCAATAGTAGTGTCTAAAATTGGGCAGACCAAGACCACCGTCACTTTTAGAGGACTGAAGAATAGACTTGCGAATTCTAGCTTCTTTCCCTCCCCATATGAAATGTGACAGAATCTTTTCTAACTTGTCAAAAAATGCCTTGGTAAGAAGAATCGGGACATGTTGAAAAAGATACAAGAATTTGGGGAGGACACTCATCTTTATCAGGTTAACTCTCCCTGGTAGAGAAGTCCAACGGTCACAACCTTTCCCAACATTTTCTAGTAGGGATAGAAAATTCTCCCTCATCATTTTATGTATAGAAGAGGAAATAAAAAACCCCAAATAACTAAATCCGTTTTCTGTCCACTTAAAAGGCACTATTGAGTGGGGAAGAGCTCTGGCCAGGGAATTGAGGGGTTGCAACTCGCTTTTTTGATAATTGACCTTATACCCTGACAGTGTACCATATTGGTCCAGTATGTCAAAAAGCACTGGGAATGAGTTTAGAGGGTCAGAAATGTACAGGAGCAGGTCATCTGCATAAAGGGAGAGTTTGTGAGTCACACCGCACCTTGTAATGCCTTTAAATCTATCCTCTGAACGCAGCCTTATTGCAAGAGGCTGGATAGCAATGGCGAATAGGAGGGGTGAGAGAGGGCACCCTTGCCTAGTGCCCCTCTCAAGTGGAA
>NW_024582894.1:212674-220723 GCF_018398535.1 Haplochromis burtoni | reverse complement strand
AAGGCAAAGACAAGTTGTTGTTAGTACGAATACAGGTGGATGGCGAGGAATATAGTAGCTTAACCCAGAGAATAAAGTCAGCCCCTAAGCCAAACCTATCCATCACCTCATAGAGGAAGCTCCACTCGACGCGGTCGAAAGCTTTCTCCGCGTCAAGAGATACCACAACCTCTGGAATTGAGTTGCACGATGTATGGATAATATTCAAGAGGCGTCTTGAATTGTCATATGAGTGCCTGCCGGCCATAAATCCCGTCTGGTCAGAGGCGATAATTTGTGACAGAACACGTTGTAGCCTAAGTGCGAGGATTTTAGATAGTATTTTAAAATCAATATTTAAAAGAGAAATTGGTCTGTAACTGCTGCACAACAGAGGATCCTTGTCCTTTTTCAAGATTAAACAAATAGTAGCTTCGGACAAAGTCTTGGGTAATTGACATTTTGAAAAGGCTTCATTATACATATCTTTCAACAACGGTGCCATAAGATCAGAATTGACTTTATAGTATTCTGCAGAGTAACCGTCAGGGCCCGGCGATTTACCTGTGTTTAAGGATTTAATGGCTTCTTGTACCTCTACTACAGTAATAGGTCCCCTAATCCTAAGTTATGAAGTTCATAAAGTTGGGTGTCCACACCCCCCCCCCCTCCTCAGTGGGGTGTCAACAGTACTCAGCCTTTTATTGCGGGCAGATAAAAAGGTAAGCTAAAAATACTTTGCTGATAGATAGATTTATAAATTTCAAATAAATGTTAGAATCCACAAGGGGGTTCTTTATAAGTCTGCACTTTGCTTAATAAGAAAATACCATATGTTACAGTGACATCTGGGGAAATTAACAGCTGATTTTAATTGCAGACAAAAATTGTATATCGATAACAAAACAAATTGCATTTTCCGGTGTAGAAAAAGTTTTAAAATATTTATTTGGTAAGCAGAAGTCTTTATCAGACAGCAAATAACTAACTTGACACATTTAAACATCAATCTGACAACAATCTGTACAAAAAGCTTCGAGCACATGAAATTTGATTTGTGTAATCTAATCCATTTTGCACTTCCACTACAACACCACAGTTAATTAACAAAATGCTTCTATGCCTTGTTAAGTAACTGAAATTGTCAGCTGTACAGAACATAAAACAATTTGTGCTCATGCAAACATTTATTTGATCAGTGTCTTGGCAAGATGCACTAAGATTCCAATAAACACATGGAAAAAGTGCTCACTGATAGACAATAGGGTTTCATTTTTACTCTGCTCCTGTGCATCTGCAGAAATTCTATAGTCCCAGATGTATGGAGACCTTACTTTTATCAATTACGATCATGAGTTGTAGCCCAGGAGCCATGAGTCATATGTCTGAGATATACATGTTTAAAAAGGTTAAATAGAATAGCTGTAAAGCATATACATTTCCCTGACAGGCTGAAGAAAATAAGAGTATATGAATGGAAGGGAAACAAATCATCACGAGAAACAAAGTTCATTGTTTGTAGCTCTTGAAAAGAGCACCATTATTTCTTTGTGCACAGTATTATCACGGCTGGTGGGTCAAGACATAGACACCAAAGGATGCCTTGTGCCTAATTTGGCTGCCAGCTGCCTCTGACTATTCATGTATAAAAGTACAAAAAACAACATTCCTGTGGTGTAGGTGCACCCATTTGCTTTATCAGATGTTTTAACACTATCATTGTGTGGTCTTACATGTGTATGTGCAACTACTTTCATCCTGCTCTAATGTCAACGTGAAAATGCTCTTTAACAACTTGGTGAGTGACAAAACTATCTCATTTTCCCTACAAAATACCTCTGTTGTTGACCTTAATGGTTGTTTTTAGTATTTTGAACATCTAAATCCGCGATTCTAGTGTTCCATTTCATTTCTGCACTTTATTTTAGCCAATTTCTGGTTAAATCTGGTTTGGATTATTTATTTATTTATTTTTTGGGAGTAGTAATTAAACATTTGCATTTTATAGGGAAAAAAAAACCAAACAGTGATCTGCGTTCGACTACTCCACCTAGGCTGCACTGTCGAGCGCAGATCCACTGAGCAGCGCAAGCTAGCAAGACAGAAGCTCGTTGCAACTTGAAACCTCCCCCACCCTCATTCAGATCTGGCCTTTGGAACTATTTTGGTCTTCATGTGAAGTATGACCCTGAAGGTAAGCGCGTCATGGACAAAAGTAAAACAGTATGTCGGATGTGCCACGCAATGCTCAATTACATGGGTGGGAACTACTGCGTTAGCGCAGTTAGCTCGTTAACGTGTTGACGCCGTCCAGCCCCACGCACTGGGCGATCCGCGGTAGCTCGTTAACGGAGATTTGCCGTGTTGTGGCGTTAACGTCATTTCAGATTAACGCTGACAGCACTAGTGGGAACACAACGAATATGACTGCACATTTACGCCGACATCATCCTAGTGCAAAGACAAGTGGAAGCAGACAAAAACAACAAGCACGCATGCTACAAACTTTACCCGAGTCATTTAGACAGCCGTTAGCACATGATTCTCCTTATGGGGACCTGATATGTTTAATATGCTGCTGAGAATATAGCCCAGAAGAAGCGTATAGTATAGCTTTTATTTTGGAAAGAGCCATTTCTCTGTAATAAACTCTCTTTTCCAAAGATGAGTGATTTCTCGATCAGATAGATTTATTATTTTATCCCTTTGTTGTTTCAGCAACATTAAATTTAAAAACTGTACGTTTGAGTTAAAATATATATTTATAATTTTAATAAATGACAAATTAAAAAAGCATGAACATTTTTTTGTATCGAAAAAATATCGAACCGTGACACCAAAGTATCGAACCGAACCGTGAATTTTGTGTATCGTTGCACCCCTAGCCACAGCTGCCCTGGGGCAGACTGACATAAGCAAGGCTGCCATGTCGCGCCATCGGCCCCTCTGCAGGACACCGGCCCTCGAGGCCTGGAGTTGGATACCCCTGGTGTAAAGGAACTTGACTAGCCTGCACAGAGTCCTGGTCTCCACCTGATAGAACACCTCTGGGATGGGATTAGAGCACAGACTGTGAGACAGACTGTCTCATCTAACATCAGTACCTGACTTCACAAATGTGCATGCGTAAGAATGGCCAAAAATTCCCTAAAACACACTCATAAGTAGGGATGGGTATCGTTTAGGTTTTATCCGATACCAGTGCCAAACCGGTACTTTTGAAACGGTGCCGGTGCTTAAACGGTGCTCGAACCGGTGCTTAAAGAATGGAGAACACAAACTTTGTCCAAAAACCTCTCATGTTCAGCTGTTTTTTTGTAAAAAGATAACAATGTTAGCCTTTTCTGCAGCTATAGGGCATATATGGTATCACTCTTGGCTGGAAGCAGTGCTTAAACAATGGAAAAAACACAAACTTTGTCCAAAAACCTCTCATGTTTAACTGTTTTCCACTTTTTCTTTGGTCATTTTAGCCTTTTTGGCCAGGGTGAAGGGAGTATCTGCCATCAAACAAGAAGACAGCCGCATGTAACTACGACGTGTTTGCTAGTTCACCTTACATGCATTAATGTAATAACGTGGTTAGCCTACTCAACGTAAATTACACACGAACAACATTAAGCTACTCACGCAGAGAAGAACGGCTGCTGCTGCCATCATCATCCGTCATCATTTCTGCTACACTGGCAGGGCTAGGGGCCAGGACTCTCCTCTTCGGGTTTTTGGGGGATGTTGCAAACTCCGGGACCGATAACAGGCAACCCACCCGCAGTAGATGTGCTTGGTGTGAGGTCTCGCAGCAAGCTATCAAATACGGTGCATTTCTCGGCTTTTAAAAAAACGCTATGCGTCACCAGGTGTTTCATCAGATTCGAGGTGTTACCTCCTTTGCACAGTATCACCTTAAAGCACTTGTTGCAGGCTGCTGAGTTTGCATCTTTTGCTGTGAAGTACAGCCAGACTTTTGACCGCTTCGCCTTGGGCATTTTTAATCTGTAGCTCTGCTCTAAAAGAACGTACGTACCTGGGCCCGCCTACTATGCTTGCAAAGGTAAAATGATTGGCTAGAATCCAAAGTGTGTGACATCTCAGGAAAAAAAGCACCGAAATAAAGCACAGAAATGTGCGCTGCTTTTCGGTCTGGTTACTACCGTTTATGTCAGAACGCACCGGATGCCGGTACCCATCCCTACTCATAAGCCTTGTGAAAATCCTTCTCAGAAGAGTTAAAGCTGATATAGTTCCAAAGGCCAGCACACATCAAAGATTAAACCCTATGGATTAAAAAAGGGATGTTACTCCAGTTCAGTTTTGTGCATCTGTGAAGGCTTTTGGCAATATAGTGCATTTGTCTTGCCAGAATCTGCTTTCTCTTTGGATTGTTTCTAGAATAGGAAATAATGTGAACTTAAACAGCATATTGGATGCTCGTTTAGCATTTGAATTAGCCTGGGAGAGTTGATATGCCCTGTGTAGATAATAGATGAATTTGTCATAAAGTATATAAAACATAAAAAATATCAAATATAAAAAAATAAAAGCTTAATTTCAATCACAATGTAAGCACATTTTGGTTGAAATCTATTTAGCCTTTTTGTGGGTGGTTGTTGGGGTTCTTAGCAGTGAATAACTAATCAAGATCCAAAAAGGAAACTGTAATTGAAACCAAGTCTCCAGTAATCATGTATTAAGCAAAGTCATTATTTATTTTGAGCAAAAATACAATGGAAATAATTAAAAGAGAGAATACAAATTCAAAGCAAGATCCAGAAATATGCTTTCAGAATCACAGTTGCCATTATACAATGACACTGATCACAATGTTAGAGAGAAACAGCATAAAAAGATGACTCATCACACATTTAAATTCATGTGGATGTAAATGTGACAGCCCATGCTTATACAAATGTAAATGCAGAATACATAGTAGCATTAGTAATACCATAATTTGTGATACAATGCTGCTAGTAGCAGTGGTCATATTATGTTTTCTTATAAAATTCCCCATGTCACAAAGTGAATAAATTCTTAAAATAAAAAGTTTAAGTGTTATTTGATGCAGGTTCAAAAAAGTCCCTACTTTCCAAAAGCCTGTGCTGTAAGAACATTAAAGTTACTTATTATTACATGAGGCTATGAGATTGCCAGAAAGCAACACTTAGTGTGTGTGACAGAGCCAAATGATTATAATTTTATGAAGCATTTGTATTACATTTGTACATCTCATGCTATTTTACTGCCACAGGATGGTCTTCACATACATGAAATGTGTTCAAATTACCAACACTCCAATATATGAAAATAAAATTATAGTTACACATGAACATGTAATTTGCATTAGCTTCGACATATTATACTTTATAATATTACTAATATTATAATATTGTTCAGTAAAACAAAGCTGTCACAGACTGTATATTTATATTGAGCACACATTTCTTAAAATAACAAAATAAAACCCACAATTACTGACAGATTTTGGATCTGTTGTTTTTGAAAGAAATTTAATGAGGAATCAATTTAATATTTAATCAGCACAAATCAGGGATTTTCCTTTATAAAATAACTACATAGATGTACTATACAGAGGCCCATCCAGTGATGTGTTACCTAATTTAAGGCTGATTGATCATTATAAAAAGCCTTTGCCAGTAATGGTAATTGCTGATTAAAGAAGCACCGCTTTTTGTTCCCTAGTGTAGTTGCATGTCTGGAGCTTCAGCTTAGGTTTCGATAACAGTCTCAAAAGGGGTAGAGATGCAAAGAAAAAAGCCACTCCTGATATTGGCCCAAAAGATCAACATGGGCAAAGGGACAGAAAACCTGGACAGAGAAAGATTGGAAAATGTGCTATGAACAAACAGTCTGTGTTTGAGATGTCTGAACCAAAAGAAAAACAGCTGTGAGATGTAGAATAAATACACAGATGCTGAAAGAGGTGGTTGGTCCCAACTACTATGGTTTAACATCATTCTAAAGTGAAACCAGATAATAACCAAAAGCAAAGTTCAAAAATTATACAAAAAATTTTAAAGAAGTTGGTCAGGTAACTTCAGGTCAGGTCAGGTATTCAGTAACTGAGTGGCCAACACAGGACCTCAACCTTATTACTAAGGTGTTGTGTGAACAGCGTGTCAGTATGGTACAAAATAAGTGCTCAGTAAACTAGGGCTGTGCGATATGACCAAAATCTCATATCCTGATATTAAAACATCTATTGTCCCGATAACGATATAAATCACAAAAATGTAACATTCTCTGTAAAGCTCGACTTGCGTGAAGTGTTTCCAGCTGGGCGTCGTGTACCAACAAAGTCTTGGGTAATTGACATTTTGAAAAGGCTTCATTATACATATCTTTCAACAACGGTGCCATAAGATCAGAATTGACTTTATAGTATTCTGCAGAGTAACCGTCAGGGCCCGGCGATTTACCTGTGTTTAAGGATTTAATGGCTTTTTGTACCTCTACTAGGTATATATATGTGTGTGTGTTGCCTCGTTCCTAAGTTATGAAGTTCATAAAGTTGGGTGTCCACCCCCCCCTCCTCAGTGGGGTGTCAACAGTACTCAGCCTTTTATTGCGGGCAGATAAAAAGGTAAGCTAAAAATACTTTGCTGATAGATAGATTTATAAATTTCAAATAAATGTTAGAATCCACAAGGGGGTTCTTTATAAGTCTGCACTTTGCTTAATTAAGAAAATACCATATGTTACAGTGACATCTGGGGAAATTAACAGCTGATTTTAATTGCAGACAAAAATTGTATATCGATAACAAAACAAATTGCATTTTCCGGTGTAGAAAAAGTTTTAAAATATTTATTTGGTAAGCAGAAGTCTTTATCAGACAGCAAATAACTAACTTGACACATTTAAACATCAATCTGACAACAATCTGTACAAAAAGCTTCGAGCACATGAAATTTGATTTGTGTAATCTAATCCATTTTGCACTTCCACTACAACACCACAGTTAATTAACAAAATGCTTCTATGCCTTGTTAAGTAACTGAAATTGTCAGCTGTACAGAACATAAAACAATTTGTGCTCATGCAAACATTTATTTGATCAGTGTCTTGGCAAGATGCACTAAGATTCCAATAAACACATGGAAAAAGTGCTCACTGATAGACAATAGGGTTTCATTTTTACTCTGCTCCTGTGCATCTGCAGAAATTCTATAGTCCCAGATGTATGGAGACCTTACTTTTATCAATTACGATCATGAGTTGTAGCCCAGGAGCCATGAGTCATATGTCTGAGATATACATGTTTAAAAAGGTTAAATAGAATAGCTGTAAAGCATATACATTTCCCTGACAGGCTGAAGAAAATAAGAGTATATTTGAATGGAAGGGAAACAAATCATCACGAGAAACAAAGTTCATTGTTTGTAGCTCTTGAAAAGAGCACCATTATTTCTTTGTGCACAGTATTATCACGGCTGGTGGGTCAAGACATAGACACCAAAGGATGCCTTGTGCCTAATTTGGCTGCCAGCTGCCTCTGACTATTCATGTATAAAAGTACAAAAAACAACATTCCTGTGGTGTAGGTGCACCCATTTGCTTTATCAGATGTTTTAACACTATCATTGTGTGGTCTTACATGTGTATGTGCAACTACTTTCATCCTGCTCTAATGTCAACGTGAAAATGCTCTTTAACAACTTGGTGAGTGACAAAACTATCTCATTTTCCCTACAAAATACCTCTGTTGTTGACCTTAATGGTTGTTTTTAGTATTTTGAACATCTAAATCCGCGATTCTAGTGTTCCATTTCATTTCTGCACTTTATTTTAGCCAATTTCTGGTTAAATCTGGTTTGGATTATTTATTTATTTATTTTTTGGGAGTAGTAATTAAACATTTTTTTGCAGGTTTTATAGGGAAAAACAAAAACCAAACAGCTGAATTTCCACTCACCTGTGCTACTCTGGGATTTGGAAATCAAACCTGATTGCAGCAAAAACACCTGATTCACCTAGTATTTTCCAACACATAGCACAACCTCCCCCACCCTCATTCAGATCTGGCCTTTGGAACTATTTTGGTCTTCATGTGAA
>NW_024582894.1:140634-212649 GCF_018398535.1 Haplochromis burtoni | reverse complement strand
GAACAGGTAAACCTGGGCAGCTTTGTGATTTGTGGGTGTGAGAAAGAACAAGCCAGGTGGGATTGACGATAAAGACGAAATGATACCAAGTCTCTCTTTGACGGCTGAAGTCTAAAATTATATTTGCTGTATGCACAGCACCTCAATTCTGTCTCTTTTACAGATTTTTGGTGCTGACATTTCAATCGAATTGTAAAGTCACTGGAGTAATGGGCAGCTGGTTACAAAATGTGAAAACCCCCCAAACTTCCCGAGTCTACAGGATGCCTGGCATCAAGATGTGCCACTATATTCATACACACCAGGATTTGTTTTCTAATACATCATCTTAGACCTGTTCCTGGCTCCTGTATTTACCTCCCTGTTCATCCATCCATCTTTTGTAATGAGTCCCGTCAGTTTTTTTTTTCTTTTTGATAGCCCTTCTTTCACTCATGTTCATGATTTATGAACTGTTTTGTCACATGGCATATTGAGATTGCTATGCATGAAAATGATGAATGTGGAATTAGGATCTGTTGCCATGTGTTAATTTTGAAATGTGGACATGTAAAATATTTGGATGTTTTTTTTGGCAAATAGTTTATAGGTTAGTATGTTTATAGAATCTGAGACTAGATACGATTAAGATAAAAATCCTGAAAAGCATTTTCAAATTTCTGTTTGTTTGTTTGTTTGTTTGTTTTTTAATATAATGCAATTAAGCATATCATCCAATATTCAGCAACAGTTACAGAGAGCTTTGCAGCTGCTAAATTAGCATTTAGTTTCACACCGTATTACTGTTTCTCATTTCAGGAAGCTCTTAGTAGAACATGCTGTGAGTGCACACGTTTGTGTGGGCTTGTCTGTGTGTATTTATTTTGAAAGCGGTGAAGCTAAAGTTCTCAAAGACTGCAAACTCACAGTACCTGAGTATAGTGGGATGCATATCTCGTGCAGGAGGAGCTGCTCTAATTAGAAGAGGCTTGGGCAATGGTGAGGAAATGTGCCATTCAGGTCTGGTTTACACTAGTAGAAAAATGGGTAAACAGTGCATTAGCAATGATTTTGACAACTTACACTGCATGAGTCAGGATTCTAGGTCAGTATCTGCTGTGCTGTGAATGAAACTAATGGAGCCTAATTTAGGGATTAAACATGAAGTGGGAGCTAAAGTGATTGTGAAGATAATTAACGCACTGTGATTTTTATCTTGCTGAGTTTAAACTCAGTGGAAATAAATTTCACTCTCCCTTTATATTTTACATCTCTCCTGATGAGTAATATAGCAAGTGTTGAAGAACAAACAATCATAGCTATAATTTTGCAAACCTTCATTGACCAATGGATAATTGCTATGGAAAATTTGGTCTCCTGGAAGGCTAAACCATGGTCGATATGAGCTTTTGTCATTGGAGATTGATTGTTACTGTTTTTTTGTTTGTTTGTTTGTTTGTTTGTTTTTTAGGTCAGTAGGGATGTTAGTTTTTGAAAGATAAAAATGATGATATATATATATATATATATTAAAAAAAGGGTCTGATATGACCATTTAACAAACTACATTTTTGGGGGGTTAAACCTGATCATTAAAAAGCTGTGGTTAGTCCTTTGCATCCAAACAAATAGAAATGGTCACTGAGGCTTTAATGCACTGTGTGTGCAGTCAGTGTAGCTTGATTGTATTTAACCGATACAGTATAATCAAATAGGTTTGTTTTGTTTTTTTTTAATGATATCTCCTCATCTCAAACATGCCATTCTTCATTTCTGAGCATTTTCAGCTGCCATGCCTTTATTGTGGTGGTAAAATATTCAGTGCTACAATAAATAATAGATAAAACTTGTCTATGGGCACTGCATAGTATGCATTTTAAAGGTATGATGGGATAACATCAGCAAACAACACAATATTGTAGTTGCCCTGAACAGCCCTGTAGTAATAGTTGTGCAGTCAAACAGTAATACGAAATATCAAGAAGTTGTTGCCCAGATAAGAGATTACTGCATAAAAGTATGTCTTAATTAGATTCTCATTTCTATTCAGAAAACTGTAAGGCATGGTTTCCTGGCACTAAAATTAGTAGTCAAGATTACAGTCAGGTATTCAGAAGCAATTAAAAGTGATTCAATATCAAAGCATAGTTACATTAATTAGTAAACAAATTGCTTTGGACTCAGAGGTCATTGTCCTCAAGTCCACTTTTGCTTAGACCAACAGCAAAACTCGAACAGTGGTGTAGGTATGGATGGGGGAGGGTGTATATGTCAACTACTGCGCCTTCAATTTCAATAAGTGTCAAGGGGATGCATAGGTAATTCAATAAAGGGTCTGTGCTGTAACATGGCCATAGATACAGACCTCCATCTTTAACATTTTGTTTAAGTGGTTGATGAAGAGTGCTGCCCATCTCTAATGGCCTTACAGATTTATGATAGTAAGTAGCGACTGCTATTTCTTTGGTATTCATTTGTCATTATTACCTGTATCTTTTAAATTAGCTCTGGGTATGGATACCTCCCCAGGATTATGGGCCAGAACTGTGATTTTTTCCTCCTTTGTTTCAATCAAACAGCTGACACATTAATTTATTTTTCTATTTTCAGATGCAATTATCTTAGCCAGTTACCTGGCAAGAAGGTGTGTGTGTCACTATTTTTTTTTCCTTTTCTCCACAGCAGGTTGCTGAGGCTTACGCTGTGGACTGCTCTGTTGTTTTTGTGAGGATGGAAATGATTATCTTTTACAGCTTACAAAAAGACAGCCGGAAGTTTTCATACTTTTTAAAGGATTTTTTTTTGCACCACTCCTCATAAATTGCCATTCAGAAGCTGCATCTCTGAATCATCACCCCTTTGATGTTATGTCTTGATTTGAGTGGCTTTTCAAGTTTCACTTTCCTCATCCTTCTAACAGTCAAAGACACTGAAAGTGCCAGTACCGTATGCTGTGCTAAAAATTCAGAATGAAAAAGTAATGGAAATTTTGAGGCCTTAGTTGCCGAAGGCAACCGCAGATGTGACTTGCAGGTCACATCCCGAAGAAATTGAGAAAGTGTGGTTACTGTTGTCCAGGAGTGCATTCACAAAAATTAAGTCAGAGAGGATCAAATGCCAGACTTTTTTTAAAAGGAAGGACATGAAATGAAGACAGACAGAATGACGATGAAAAATTGAAAGGAAACCACTCAGAGGGGAAGCAGTATCCTCAGATGTCAGAGTATTAAGGGTCAGGAACAAACATTTGTGCAGATAGCTTGGACGCTATGAGATGCTCTTGAACTTGCCACTGTTTTGCATAGATGACAGTGTAATGCAAAAAATCACTGAATAGATGTAACACATGTCAAATTTTAAAAGGTCCATGCAGTCAAATAGAAATGATAATGTGAGGACAATGACTATCCGATCAAAACTAAAAATACTGTCAGCCCTTGAGTGTTGGACCCAGTGAGGAACCAAGAGACTATCATTGCCTTAAGTAAACCCATTTATTTAGTAATTAAATGCTCTAGAGTGAAGGATATTTTGTTATTGTCAAAGTGGCTTTTTCACTTCTATATCAGACAGGGAAAATCATCAGTATTTATCCTGTGTATATACTGAAATCTGTGCTCTCAAAGCTTTATGATTTAACCCACCTTTTCAGAAGATGCCAAAAACAAGGGGACCTCAACAGTAAAAAGAACAGAAATTATCGGATACCTTAAAAAGATAAGACAACAGTGTTATTTTTCTTTCTGCTGCAAACAGCTGATGGCTGTCTCAAATAGGAAAATTTGCTCGTACTCGCTCATGTTTATGTAAGTGCATAAATTGCCATTGCATTGTTCCTGTTTTATACTTTTACCTATGTCGCCTTGATTTGACTGTGATTTTGAGTTGCGGTAGCAAAGTTCCACAAAAGTGTCACAACAGATTAGCACATTTATGAGCGGATGATTTCACTGCACTTTTGTGTTCAAAAGCGTGAGATGCCAGTGCATGTATTTACTTATCTGCAATTCAACAGCTGTCTGACAGAAATGTGGTAAAAGACATCCCTTGCCATCAACTTAGCAATGCATGGTGTCAAAAATAGTATTATGGATAGATACCACTTGACAGGTCTTATGTCATGTGTACAGTGCCGTCAATTGAATGTCTAGGTGCCCATGTCAAATTAGTTTTGAGCCACTTATCATGTCACTGTTTTTCAATTATACTGCTTCAAGCTCATAAATTTTGTTCTGCATTGAGGGCATTATTTTGAGGTTGCTGACAGGCCCTTGACGGTTTCAAAATGATGTTTCACATCTTCCAGTGGTTCATTCGTTAAAAGCCTGGCTTCTAGCCAGATGTTGGTACACTTGCCAGGACAAGCACAGAAACAGCTTGCCTTCTCTTTATGCGTGACATACGCTAACTCTAACAGTACTGATGAAGTTACTTGACTGCCTTCACATCAGTGAGATTGAGCTTTAACAGATGTAAGCACTGTGATTAGTACTCTGAAGCCAAGCAGCAGAGAGAGTTGCAGTAGGTCATGGCAATTTATTTAGAAGGTCATTAATGCTAGTCAGTGATTAAAGATAAAGCCTGATCAATAGAAGGATTAGCTCCTGAGTTCTGTCTTAACTTTAGTTCCTTTACTCTGTGTTTCAAAATAAAAAAAATAAAAAAAGTAGACTTGTCCTATGTGTTATAGTATGGTTTATAGTAAAGCGCATGAAGTAAGACCAGTGAAGGTGATGCACTAGAGGGCAGTTTTTGGGGCATCTGTCAGTAAGGAGGTAGAACAGGCTGTCTACCAATCAGAAGGTTGGTGGTTCAATCCCCAGCTCCTCTAGCCTGCATGGCAAAATGATGCAGTGTGAGTGTGTGAATATCAAGTTGAAAGCATTAGGACATAGAAAAAAAGCAACTCTATGAATGTGTGAGTGAATAAGGCTTGGAATAAAAATACTTTAAGTGCTAAAATAGATATGAAAACCACTCTGTTTATTTAAGTACTAGTCCAGATTAAGATTCATGGTTTACCTTTGTTTTCCCACCAGCAAAGATCAACTACCAACCAGCCCTGCCCAGCCAGAGAGCATTCCTTACTCAGAACATGCCTGTGGGTCATATGATAAAATTCATTATTACCTACAAAATGGTAAGTAGAAAAAAAAAAAACAAGAACACACAGAAGCAATGTTTATATGATTAAGGTTATGATGATCTAATCAAGAAGCATTTGTTTTAAATGATAACTCTTTTCCCTTCAAATCTGTTGAGCCAAAGTTACATATAATTCACTCCAATTAATTTGGTAGTTACCACATTTAAGACTGATTGGCTATGGTCGATAATGAAGTTGGTTGTAGATTAAAAAGGTTTTATGTGACTATATATTAGGGGTGCAACGATATTCGTATCGATATTGAACCGTTCGATACAGTGCTTTCGGTTCGGTACGCATATGTATCGAACAATACAAAATTTGTAATTTATTTTATCAACTTTCCTTCTGACGATGCTGTCTGTGTTGAGCGCTCAGTGAATCTGCGTTCGACTACTCCGCCTAGGCTGCACTGTCGAGCGCAGATCCACTGAGCGCTCAACACAGACAGCATAGTCAGAAGGAAGAGCGCAGGGCAAGCTAGCGAGACAGAAGTTAAGCTCTCCTTGCAACATGGCAAATTGAACCTCCCCCACCCTCATTCAGATCTGGCGTTTGGAACTATTTTGGTCTTCATGTGAAGTATGACCCTGAAGGTAAGCGCGTCATGGACAAAAGTAAAACAGTATGTCGGATGTGCCACGCAATGCTCAATTACATGGGTGGGAACTACTGCGTTAGCGCAGTTAGCTCGTTAACGTGTTGACGCCGTCCAGCCCCACGCACTGGGCGATCCGCGGTAGCTCGTTAACGGAGATTTGCCGTGTTGTGGCGTTAACGTCATTTCAGATTAACGCTGACAGCACTAGTGGGAACACAACGAATATGACTGCACATTTACGCCGACATCATCCTAGTGCAAAGACAAGTGGAAGCAGACAAAAACAACAAGCACGCATGCTACAAACTTTACCCGAGTCATTTAGACAGCCGTTAGCACATGATTCTCCTTATGGGGACCTGATATGTTTAATATGCTGCTGAGAATATAGCCCAGAAGAAGCGTATAGTATAGCTTTTATTTTGGAAAGAGCCATTTCTCTGTAATAAACTCTCTTTTCCAAAGATGAGTGATTCCTCAATCAGATACAGGGCTCGCAAAATCGCTAGCCCGACGTCCCGGGGCTAGCGATTTTTCCAGTCGGGCTACCAAAATCTATCTCTGCCCTGCCCGTCGGCCTATCGTAGGAAGGAAAAATATATGTCAATGCTTTTGCATTGATTTCAACAATGACATACAAAGTTAGCAACAGCTAAGTCAATCTTGATTTCAGAACAGTGGTATGTCCATTATACCCTCCAACCCCCCAACCCGAATTCTCCCCCTACCAGGTCCACACTAGACAAAACACCACAGAGAACCAATCTCTGCCCACACACACAAAAAAAACAAAAACAACATCTCAGGACCCATACACATAACAAGCATAACCTCCCCCCCAACAACCAACCAACCAAACAAAATCAAACAAAGCAAAAAAAGACAAAACAAAAGCAGAGAAAGGACCAAACAAAACAAAAGGAAAAACAAATAGATAAGGTATAAATAAGATTTAAAAAAAAGAAAACAAAAAAAACAAAAAAAACCCCCTTATAATGTAGCTTCGCTCAGTTCACTTCAGACTCAGGAAGTAAAGTAATGGTGTCGACCAGCAAGAGAAATGATTTCCAGATTTTGTTAAATTCCCTAATAGAACCTTTTAGAGAGAATCTAAGTTTTTCCAGCTTTAAGTTAAAGAGTACATCTCTCACCCAATGATCATGAGTTGGGGGGTGGGGAAGCTTCCACTTCAACAGAATAAGCCTCCGGGCCAGTAAAGTGGTAAAGGCTAGGGCCTGTTTGAGGGGACCAGATAAGTTCAAGTCGGGAGGAATGCCAAAAATTGCAGAGAGTGGGTTAGGAAGGACAGTCTGGCCATATGCTTGGCTAAGTGTGTCGAATATATTCCTCCAAAATGCACTCAGTTTCGAACAAGACCAAAACATGTGGACATGGTTGGCAGGCGATAGTCCACATCTGCTACAGGCATCACTGATGGTTGGATAGATTTTAGATAATTTTGCGTTTGTATAGTGTACTTTATAGACCACCTTGCACTGAATCAAAGCATGACGAGCACAAATTGAGGACGAGTGAATCAATTTCAAAGCACAATCCCACTGCTGTTCTGGCAGGGTTGTCTGAAGCTCTTCCTCCCATCTCAGCTTAATATGAGAAATGGATTTGGGGACCAAAGCATCTAGTATTTTATACAAGGCTGATATCAGTCTGTTTTGATGAGGGTTCGTCTGCAGGATGATATCCAGATTTGTTTCTGGAGGCCGATTGGGAAAGTGAGGGAACTGCGTTTTTACAAAATTTCTAGCCTGAAGATAACGAAAAAAGTTGGAATTAGGCAGGTTGTATTTAGACGATAGGTCAGCAAAAGATAGAAAGGTGTCCTGACTGTACAAGTCCTTAACAGTCCTAAGTCCGTTATCTTTCCAACTGCTAAAGGCCGCATCAGTGTTTGAAGGTGCAAAATTACAATTTTTTGATAAAGGCGTTAGCAAAGACGGTCCAAGTAGCCCGAAGTATTTTCTGAACTGTCGCCAAATAGTTACCGTTTCCTTAGCTATTGGATTATCCCCAACAAAGGTTGGAGAAAAAGGGAGTGGTGAGCTGAGTATTGATGATAATGAGTAACAGCTAGATGCAGTTTCCATTTGTACCCAGGCTGTTGCAGGGGGGTCGTTATGAACCCAATGTAAAAGTTTTTGTATGTTAGCTGCCCAATAGTAGTGTCTAAAATTGGGCAGACCAAGACCACCATCACTTTTAGAGGACTGAAGAATAGACTTGCGAATTCTAGCTTGTTTCCCTCCCCATATGAAATGTGACAGAATCTTTTCTAACTTGTCAAAAAATGCCTTGGTAAGAAGAATCGGGACATGTTGAAAAAGATACAAGAATTTTGGGAGGACACTCATCTTTATCAGGTTAACTCTCCCTGCCACTGACAGTGGTAGAGAAGTCCAACGGTCACAATCTTTCCCAACATTTTCTAGTAGGGATAGAAAATTCTCCCTCATCATTTTATGTATAGAAGAGGAAATAAAAACCCCCAAATATCTAAATCCGGTTTCTGTCCACTTAAAAGGCACTATTGAGTGGGGAAGAGCTCTGGCCAGGGAATTGAGGGGTTGCAACTCGCTTTTTTGATAATTGACCTTATATCCTGACAGTGTACCATATTGGTCCAGTATGTCAAAAAGCACCGGGAATGAGTTTAGAGGGTCAGAAATGTACAGGAGCAAGTCATCTGCATAAAGGGAGAGTTTGTGAGTCACACCGAACCTTGTAATGCCTTTAAATCTATCCTCTGAACGCAGCCATATTGCAAGAGGCTCGATAGCAATGGCGAATAGGAGGGGTGAGAGAGGGCACCCTTGCCTAGTGCCCCTCTCAAGTGGAAAAGGCAAAGACAAGTTGTTGTTAGTACGAATACAGGTGGATGGCGAGGAATATAGTAGCTTAACCCAGAGAATAAAGTCAGCCCCTAAGCCAAACCTATCCATCACCTCATAGAGGAAGCTCCACTCGACGCGGTCGAAAGCTTTCTCCGCGTCAAGAGATACCACAACCTCTGGAATTGAGTTGCACGATGTATGGATAATATTCAAGAGGCGTCTTGAATTGTCATATGAGTGCCTGCCGGCCATAAATCCCGTCTGGTCAGAGGCGATAATTTGTGACAGAACACGTTGTAGCCTAAGTGCGAGGATTTTAGATAGTATTTTAAAATCAATATTTAAAAGAGAAATTGGTCTGTAACTGCTGCACAACAGAGGATCCTTGTCCTTTTTCAAGATTAAACAAATAGTAGCTTCGGACAAAGTCTTGGGTAATTGACATTTTGAAAAGGCTTCATTATACATATCTTTCAACAACGGTGCCATAAGATCAGAATTGACTTTATAGTATTCTGCAGAGTAACCGTCAGGGCCCGGCGATTTACCTGTGTTTAAGGATTTAATGGCTTCTTGTACCTCTACTACAGTAATAGGTCCCCTAATCCTAAGTTATGAAGTTCATAAAGTTGGGTGTCCACACCCCCCCCCCCTCCTCAGTGGGGTGTCAACAGTACTCAGCCTTTTATTGCGGGCAGATAAAAAGGTAAGCTAAAAATACTTTGCTGATAGATAGATTTATAAATTTCAAATAAATGTTAGAATCCACAAGGGGGTTCTTTATAAGTCTGCACTTTGCTTAATAAGAAAATACCATATGTTACAGTGACATCTGGGGAAATTAACAGCTGATTTTAATTGCAGACAAAAATTGTATATCGATAACAAAACAAATTGCATTTTCCGGTGTAGAAAAAGTTTTAAAATATTTATTTGGTAAGCAGAAGTCTTTATCAGACAGCAAATAACTAACTTGACACATTTAAACATCAATCTGACAACAATCTGTACAAAAAGCTTCGAGCACATGAAATTTGATTTGTGTAATCTAATCCATTTTGCACTTCCACTACAACACCACAGTTAATTAACAAAATGCTTCTATGCCTTGTTAAGTAACTGAAATTGTCAGCTGTACAGAACATAAAACAATTTGTGCTCATGCAAACATTTATTTGATCAGTGTCTTGGCAAGATGCACTAAGATTCCAATAAACACATGGAAAAAGTGCTCACTGATAGACAATAGGGTTTCATTTTTACTCTGCTCCTGTGCATCTGCAGAAATTCTATAGTCCCAGATGTATGGAGACCTTACTTTTATCAATTACGATCATGAGTTGTAGCCCAGGAGCCATGAGTCATATGTCTGAGATATACATGTTTAAAAAGGTTAAATAGAATAGCTGTAAAGCATATACATTTCCCTGACAGGCTGAAGAAAATAAGAGTATATGAATGGAAGGGAAACAAATCATCACGAGAAACAAAGTTCATTGTTTGTAGCTCTTGAAAAGAGCACCATTATTTCTTTGTGCACAGTATTATCACGGCTGGTGGGTCAAGACATAGACACCAAAGGATGCCTTGTGCCTAATTTGGCTGCCAGCTGCCTCTGACTATTCATGTATAAAAGTACAAAAAACAACATTCCTGTGGTGTAGGTGCACCCATTTGCTTTATCAGATGTTTTAACACTATCATTGTGTGGTCTTACATGTGTATGTGCAACTACTTTCATCCTGCTCTAATGTCAACGTGAAAATGCTCTTTAACAACTTGGTGAGTGACAAAACTATCTCATTTTCCCTACAAAATACCTCTGTTGTTGACCTTAATGGTTGTTTTTAGTATTTTGAACATCTAAATCCGCGATTCTAGTGTTCCATTTCATTTCTGCACTTTATTTTAGCCAATTTCTGGTTAAATCTGGTTTGGATTATTTATTTATTTATTTTTTGGGAGTAGTAATTAAACATTTGCATTTTATAGGGAAAAAAAAACCAAACAGTGATCTGCGTTCGACTACTCCACCTAGGCTGCACTGTCGAGCGCAGATCCACTGAGCAGCGCAAGCTAGCAAGACAGAAGCTCGTTGCAACTTGAAACCTCCCCCACCCTCATTCAGATCTGGCCTTTGGAACTATTTTGGTCTTCATGTGAAGTATGACCCTGAAGGTAAGCGCGTCATGGACAAAAGTAAAACAGTATGTCGGATGTGCCACGCAATGCTCAATTACATGGGTGGGAACTACTGCGTTAGCGCAGTTAGCTCGTTAACGTGTTGACGCCGTCCAGCCCCACGCACTGGGCGATCCGCGGTAGCTCGTTAACGGAGATTTGCCGTGTTGTGGCGTTAACGTCATTTCAGATTAACGCTGACAGCACTAGTGGGAACACAACGAATATGACTGCACATTTACGCCGACATCATCCTAGTGCAAAGACAAGTGGAAGCAGACAAAAACAACAAGCACGCATGCTACAAACTTTACCCGAGTCATTTAGACAGCCGTTAGCACATGATTCTCCTTATGGGGACCTGATATGTTTAATATGCTGCTGAGAATATAGCCCAGAAGAAGCGTATAGTATAGCTTTTATTTTGGAAAGAGCCATTTCTCTGTAATAAACTCTCTTTTCCAAAGATGAGTGATTTCTCGATCAGATAGATTTATTATTTTATCCCTTTGTTGTTTCAGCAACATTAAATTTAAAAACTGTACGTTTGAGTTAAAATATATATTTATAATTTTAATAAATGACAAATTAAAAAAGCATGAACATTTTTTTGTATCGAAAAAATATCGAACCGTGACACCAAAGTATCGAACCGAACCGTGAATTTTGTGTATCGTTGCACCCCTAGCCACAGCTGCCCTGGGGCAGACTGACATAAGCAAGGCTGCCATGTCGCGCCATCGGCCCCTCTGCAGGACACCGGCCCTCGAGGCCTGGAGTTGGATACCCCTGGTGTAAAGGAACTTGACTAGCCTGCACAGAGTCCTGGTCTCCACCTGATAGAACACCTCTGGGATGGGATTAGAGCACAGACTGTGAGACAGACTGTCTCATCTAACATCAGTACCTGACTTCACAAATGTGCATGCGTAAGAATGGCCAAAAATTCCCTAAAACACACTCATAAGTAGGGATGGGTATCGTTTAGGTTTTATCCGATACCAGTGCCAAACCGGTACTTTTGAAACGGTGCCGGTGCTTAAACGGTGCTCGAACCGGTGCTTAAAGAATGGAGAACACAAACTTTGTCCAAAAACCTCTCATGTTCAGCTGTTTTTTTGTAAAAAGATAACAATGTTAGCCTTTTCTGCAGCTATAGGGCATATATGGTATCACTCTTGGCTGGAAGCAGTGCTTAAACAATGGAAAAAACACAAACTTTGTCCAAAAACCTCTCATGTTTAACTGTTTTCCACTTTTTCTTTGGTCATTTTAGCCTTTTTGGCCAGGGTGAAGGGAGTATCTGCCATCAAACAAGAAGACAGCCGCATGTAACTACGACGTGTTTGCTAGTTCACCTTACATGCATTAATGTAATAACGTGGTTAGCCTACTCAACGTAAATTACACACGAACAACATTAAGCTACTCACGCAGAGAAGAACGGCTGCTGCTGCCATCATCATCCGTCATCATTTCTGCTACACTGGCAGGGCTAGGGGCCAGGACTCTCCTCTTCGGGTTTTTGGGGGATGTTGCAAACTCCGGGACCGATAACAGGCAACCCACCCGCAGTAGATGTGCTTGGTGTGAGGTCTCGCAGCAAGCTATCAAATACGGTGCATTTCTCGGCTTTTAAAAAAACGCTATGCGTCACCAGGTGTTTCATCAGATTCGAGGTGTTACCTCCTTTGACAGTATCACCTTAAAGCACTTGTTGCAGGCTGCTGAGTTTGCATCTTTTGCTGTGAAGTACAGCCAGACTTTTGACCGGTTCGCCTTGGTCATTTTTAATCTGTATTTCTGCTCTAAAAGAACGTACGTACCTGGGCCTGCCTACTACGCTCGCAAAGGTAAAATGATTGGCAGGAATCCAAAGTGTGTGACATCTCAGGAAAAAAAAAGCACCGAAATAAAGCACAGAAATGTGCGCTGCTTTTCGGTCTGGTTACTACCGTTTATGTCAGAACGCACCGGATGCCGGTACCCATCCCTACTCATAAGCCTTGTGAAAATCCTTCTCAGAAGAGTTAAAGCTGATATAGTTCCAAAGGCCAGCACACATCAAAGATTAAACCCTATGGATTAAAAAAGGGATGTTACTCCAGTTCAGTTTTGTGCATCTGTGAAGGCTTTTGGCAATATAGTGCATTTGTCTTGCCAGAATCTGCTTTCTCTTTGGATTGTTTCTAGAATAGGAAATAATGTGAACTTAAACAGCATATTGGATGCTCGTTTAGCATTTGAATTAGCCTGGGAGAGTTGATATGCCCTGTGTAGATAATAGATGAATTTGTCATAAAGTATATAAAACATAAAAAATATCAAATATAAAAAAATAAAAGCTTAATTTCAATCACAATGTAAGCACATTTTGGTTGAAATCTATTTAGCCTTTTTGTGGGTGGTTGTTGGGGTTCTTAGCAGTGAATAACTAATCAAGATCCAAAAAGGAAACTGTAATTGAAACCAAGTCTCCAGTAATCATGTATTAAGCAAAGTCATTATTTATTTTGAGCAAAAATACAATGGAAATAATTAAAAGAGAGAATACAAATTCAAAGCAAGATCCAGAAATATGCTTTCAGAATCACAGTTGCCATTATACAATGACACTGATCACAATGTTAGAGAGAAACAGCATAAAAAGATGACTCATCACACATTTAAATTCATGTGGATGTAAATGTGACAGCCCATGCTTATACAAATGTAAATGCAGAATACATAGTAGCATTAGTAATACCATAATTTGTGATACAATGCTGCTAGTAGCAGTGGTCATATTATGTTTTCTTATAAAATTCCCCATGTCACAAAGTGAATAAATTCTTAAAATAAAAAGTTTAAGTGTTATTTGATGCAGGTTCAAAAAAGTCCCTACTTTCCAAAAGCCTGTGCTGTAAGAACATTAAAGTTACTTATTATTACATGAGGCTATGAGATTGCCAGAAAGCAACACTTAGTGTGTGTGACAGAGCCAAATGATTATAATTTTATGAAGCATTTGTATTACATTTGTACATCTCATGCTATTTTACTGCCACAGGATGGTCTTCACATACATGAAATGTGTTCAAATTACCAACACTCCAATATATGAAAATAAAATTATAGTTACACATGAACATGTAATTTGCATTAGCTTCGACATATTATACTTTATAATATTACTAATATTATAATATTGTTCAGTAAAACAAAGCTGTCACAGACTGTATATTTATATTGAGCACACATTTCTTAAAATAACAAAATAAAACCCACAATTACTGACAGATTTTGGATCTGTTGTTTTTGAAAGAAATTTAATGAGGAATCAATTTAATATTTAATCAGCACAAATCAGGGATTTTCCTTTATAAAATAACTACATAGATGTACTATACAGAGGCCCATCCAGTGATGTGTTACCTAATTTAAGGCTGATTGATCATTATAAAAAGCCTTTGCCAGTAATGGTAATTGCTGATTAAAGAAGCACCGCTTTTTGTTCCCTAGTGTAGTTGCATGTCTGGAGCTTCAGCTTAGGTTTCGATAACAGTCTCAAAAGGGGTAGAGATGCAAAGAAAAAAGCCACTCCTGATATTGGCCCAAAAGATCAACATGGGCAAAGGGACAGAAAACCTGGACAGAGAAAGATTGGAAAATGTGCTATGAACAAACAGTCTGTGTTTGAGATGTCTGAACCAAAAGAAAAACAGCTGTGAGATGTAGAATAAATACACAGATGCTGAAAGAGGTGGTTGGTCCCAACTACTATGGTTTAACATCATTCTAAAGTGAAACCAGATAATAACCAAAAGCAAAGTTCAAAAATTATACAAAAATTTTTAAAGAAGTTGGTCAGGTAACTTCAGGTCAGGTCAGGTATTCAGTAACTGAGTGGCCAACACAGGACCTCAACCTTATTACTAAGGTGTTGTGTGAACAGCGTGTCAGTATGGTACAAAATAAGTGCTCAGTAAACTAGGGCTGTGCGATATGACCAAAATCTCATATCCTGATATTAAAACATCTATTGTCCCGATAACGATATAAATCACAAAAATGTAACATTCTCTGTAAAGCTCGACTTGCGTGAAGTGTTTCCAGCTGGGCGTCGTGTACCTGGAGTCGAGTGTTTTACTGATGCATGAAACTATAAATTTTTAGACATAGGTTGTAACGGCCGCTGTTTCTTTGTGAGTATTTATTACACGGCCTGCTGCGGGGAAAAGCCTGTTCTAACGTTTGACTCTAAGGTTTATTTTTTAGCACCTGACGGCTCTTTTTTAATTGTCATCTGTAATTAATCTGCTCTTTCACGTGATTCAGTTTATTTTGAAAAGTCTCAACAGGATCTTGAGCTTTATTGTGAAAGGTTTATGTGGAACATAAACAAGCGCGGATGGTTTTACCGTTTGTTGCTAACGACAACGCATAAAACAGTCGCTTGTCTGTCTGTAGTGTGGTTATATTAAATATAAGAGAAAGAGAGAACTTTAAGAAATTAATATAGCCACTACAGTGACCATCAAAACGATGAAAAAATATTGCCGTAAACAGTTTATTTTGCGACACCACGAAACAAACGATAGCGTAAAATGAAACGATAGACGTTTTTATATCGTCATCCGATATATATCGTTATATCGAACAGCTCTACAGTAAACCATCCTGATTTCATGAAGGGTATTCTCTCTATTCATCCATCCACTTATACTTATCTAGCACAATCCTGCTAGCCCTGGTGGATTGTGCAAGCCCTGCAGGATTGCAGGGCTACCACAGAGACAGACAACCATTCACACTAATGGGCAATTTAGAATCACCACTTAACCTAACCCCACTAACTGTTTGTCTTTGGACTGTGGGAGAAAGCCAGAGTACCCGGAGAGAGCTCATGCAAACACGTCTAGAACATGGGAACTCCACACAGAAAGGCCCCAGCCAGGTGGAGGATTTAGACTTGGGACTTTTTTTGCTATGAGGCAACAGTGCTAACCACATTGTGCACTGTGCTTCTTTACTGTTTTCCTTTAATTTAATATTTCACATTTGGATGTGTAAAGAAGTTCCAATATCCTACTAACAACTTTGAGTAACTAAAAGTTGTCAATACAAGGTTCTGTTGATTTATCTTCAAATTTGAAGACATTGAGGGAAATGTGAGCACAAAAGACTATGTTTCCCCCTGACATTATCACTTTTACCTCCTAGGACCAGGGGTCCACATATGTGGACATCACATTTTTTGGGTTATTTAGACCAAAATACTCAATTTTGCTCTACAAGGGCCTGATATCCACTAACCAGGACATTATACTGCTACTGTTCTATCGAAATGTCAAATGAATATCCTCATATGTAGCTCTCATTTTTCTCAGAAACAAAAATTAGGTAAAAAAAAAAATCTGGTAATTCTTTGTTTTTATATTTATCAGGTCCCAATCAGCCCAAATATCAAAGAGAAATTAAAAATGCATGCCGTGGAAGAGTTCAGGTCTTAGGAGGTTAATCATGAAGCACAGAAGGTATTCGTTATCGTTTTCAGACAGATCTATGGTAGCTCCCCTCTGTTTTAGCTTAAACAACTTTTCTTGACAAAGCAGTTTGTTGGGGTTTTTTTTTTGCCAAACCTTCAAATTAATCCAGTCAAAATTTAATGACATTTCCCCAACGTGTGTAATCAAGGAATGACTGTATGCAAATGGTTTGTAGCTCGTTTCAGTATTAAAGTGTTGCCATTATTGATGATGCTAAGAATGTTTGTATTTCTTCGCAGGCTTTTTGGAGGGAGAAGGGCTTTTCTGGGGAAATAGTGGCAGGGTCCTCCACCGAGTGTCCATTCTGTGTAACCTTTGATGCCACCAGCCCTTTTGGTAATGCTGCTCTGGTAGGGTTCATTGCTGGCCAGCAGGCTTCTCATTGGGAATCAAAAGAGGTAATGGAAAAATGCTGTAGAGAGGCTTTTAAGTAACTTTCTATGCACATGTCATTTAAACATGACAGTATTTTCAACATGTTTTAATAAGCAGAAACTTGCATACTCCTCCACCATCAGGATCATTTGCTTTTACTTGGATGTCCATTGCTAGTAGATATAAACTAAAGAGCTCCACAATCATGGGTATATTTAGGGTTAAGTCTTGTTTGCATTAGAGAAAAAAAGCCACATAGAATGCATTCTCAAAATGATATTGTTCAGTGGCAGCATTTTAAAAATGCACTCAAGATTGCTCATCACCCGAGTGCAGATAAAGCACTGCTTTTAGACTGAGAATTGTGGGGTACTGATGCAAGCTTTCAGTAACTGCAACTTAAGTGAATAACAGACAGAAGTGTTTTTTACCTGTATGGTAGAAAGAAGACTAAGAGCATTCCTAAAAATAGACAGTGGGTATTTTTTGCTTGTTAAGTGTTTAGAAATAAAGGGAAGGTGTTTATAATTACTGTTACCAGGTTTAAGTTTAAGATTTAAGTTGTAAAAGACAACCCACAAAAATAGAGAATGACTTAACTAAAATTTAAGATGCGTGGTTGTTCATGTTATTGGCCAACCAATCTGTTATTTCTTAACAAAGAGCATTTAAAATTATTTGGAATTGTACAAGTCTTGTCTTAATCCTTTAAATTCCTTTGAATTCTTTTCAGCAATAGCTTTGGTATAGGACGAATGCAGGCTTTATATGCCTTTAAGCATGTGTATGAGGTTTGCAACATGCTTTTTGCACACAGCCTACACGCTTTCCTTCTATATTCATAGAGACATACATACATACATACAGGTAGCAGTGTTTCCCTTTACATAAAAATATAAATATATTCAGCCCCATCTCTACAGTTGTTTTTGCCATCCAAGTCATCCTGACTGGCTAAAGCTCTTGAGTAACTATCACTATGCTGCTTTATTCTGTGTAGGATGCTAAATAATTAAACTCCACATCCCCCACAAAAGAAAGAAAAATCCCCAAACTATGGTGGTATATGTGAGTAGACGTGGCATCAGACATGCAATCACGCACAGTATGTGCTGTTACAAAGTATGAATTTGTTATTATTTTATGTATTTTATGTGTTTTTGGTTTTTTGTTTTTTTTCTGTATTTCTTTTCCATTTTCAGGTCTCTTGCACTTTGCTGGCTTTCTATTGTTGCAGTTTTAAATTTGTTTAAATGTTTACTTGGATGCTGTTTCTTTGCCTGTTTTTTTGTAGTATGCCAACATTCCCAATGCAGAAATACAAGAGATTGAAGATCGCACAAAAAAATAGTGTAAACTTTACCGTTTATTGGAGCAAATGGGATGACTCCAAAATTAACTTGACACTTCATTCACCTTCGTTGAACTCAAGTCTTTATAAATAAATAAATATAAATAAATAAATTAGAATTAACTACAACGTTCCTGAATTATAAATATTATTTCTCAGCTCATGTTTTATGTAATAGGAGGCCATTCTTGTTTGGTTTTACAGAGAAACTCAAACAGAATGACAGGCTGATGTTAGAAGAGTCGGTCAGAGTGTAAAGGACAAATCCGTGACTGTTGTGACACACAAAAAATAATGTATTATTTATTATTTTATTAGGAAACATAAAAAAAACTACAAATAAAAACATTTGTAGGAAATCATCTGTGTTTGATTTACATACATTTACTGTAATAGATCACTTTCAGAAACACTCAAAAACATGATGTGTTTGGCTTTAATTATTTTCCTAGAATCTCTATAACACAATCAGAGTTTAAGTTATTGGATCTCCTTTTGTTACCAGGCCTCAGCTGCTCATCATGTGTGCTAATACAACTGTGAGAATGAGTTGCACAAATTCTGTACTTCTTTTGTCCAACTTGGTGATTTCTAGACAATACATTCATACTTTAGCACAAAGCATGTTGTTACAGTCTTGAGTTAGAGAAAGTGCCAAGTTACAACACACATTTCTGTTTCTGTTTTCTGTTTACAGGTTGGAGAAAGGAAAAACGCTGTGCTTTCCAGTCTGGTCAAATATCTAGGTCCTGAGGCTGCATCTTTCATGCATTATGAAGAAAAAGTAAGTGCTAAGTGCCAAATGTCTGGTGAAATAAAACAATATTTTTAGTTTAAGGTGGTTTTGTACAGTGCCAAAATGGATCCCATCTCTCTCACTCACTTTGCAGTTTTCTGGTTTGTATTCTTAAGGTATAAAGTTTTTGTATTATATTAGGGGGAAAAAATGCTTAAATTAAAAGTTATTTTAGACGTCACTGGGGTTTCACAGTGAGTCTAGAATCATTTCCACAAACCATAAATTGTGTCTAAAACCCTCCAAATTTGCATCCCTTTCTAGTGTGGAAAGTGGACAAGTTCTGTTAACAGACCTGCCTTTTTAAATTCCAAATGAGTAGCTGCTGCATTCTGTTATTCTTATTTTCCTGATAGTACTGCTTCTGATTACTCCGCTTTTAAAACATCTCAGGCACAAGCACAGCATGGTTTGCTCTTTTATTGACTGCATGAGAAAATACAAGAAACCTGAACTCCCAGCACCTTAGGAAATGAAAAACCAGTGGATTACACTTAAGTTGATGGCAATACCACCATAATAGGCAAATTATCTTATGGCTAGTGCTATCTTAGCTTTGATTTACTTTAGAACACCATATCTCTATCAATCTAGACCAGGGCTCGACAACCCTAGGCACGCGTGCCACACTTGGCATGCGAAGGGTTAACTGATGGCACGACCATAGCTGGACTAGCCATCGGTGGCTCGATGATTTTTTTATTTTTATTTTTTTGTAACGGTATAAACAATGAAAGTTGGTGGATTGGCCAGATGCTGGCCGGTGTGTAAAAATAACTCAGTTGTTTGGTGGTGGCTATGGCAGAGCTTCCACAGATTCAGTAACATTAACAAGTGGTGGAGGCCAGCAGGTGGATGAGGGAGAGGGGAGGCAGGAGGAGCGAGAGACCCGAGGCGCCGCCGGTCCGATGTCAGGTGAACTGAACTTCAGGTAAGAAGTTATGACCTGCAGTCCATCTGGGTCAGATATGAACCAAGTTTAGGTGGAGTTTATTTTCGTTGTGCTGACTTTTTGATGCGTGCATAATAGCTAGCATGACGGAGTTTCTATACAGCTGGGTGGGTGCTTTATGTTACTGATAGTGAACTTTGTTTTATTCATAAGGTTAGTTAGTAGAGTTGCCAACCGCCCCGTAAAAAGACAGAATTGTCCCGCATTCAGAGAAAATATTACGTGTTTCGTGTTGAGCTGAGAAGGAACACAGTTTGTCCCGGACTTCAGCTAGGATGGAAAAAGACACAAAGGTGGAGTTATTCTGTCTTTACGCTGCACAGCTGCCTCTTCTTCTCCTCTCATTCCTCTCCTGTTGCTACTTTAATCATGAAACTGATCAATGATCAGCTGATCGTCTCTCTTGTTTGTTTATCGCCCACTTTGCGCCAGAAAGAGGAAACCGCGGATGTCGCGCTAAACAACAGCAGCACGTTTAAGCTTGATCAGCTGTTGTTAGAATTTATTTAATATTAATTTCTAGTATCAGCTGATGTTTGCTGGAGCCACAGCTGTAAAGCTGCTGGTCATGATATCGGTTTGGATATGTGGTGAGAGGGAAACATGAAGATGAAACCAGGAGATGTCCTTACTGAATCATCAGAGCTGAACAGGTGATGGAGAAACAGGTTTACCTTTTAGGTGACATGAATGAGTTGAAGGGAAGTTATGAACTGTTTCTGAGAGACAAATAACACCAGGATCCTTTTCTAAGTAGCTGACAGCTGGTAACTGTGCAGGGGCGGGTCTAGCAAAGTTTTGCCAGGGGGCCAGGTGGGCATTAACAGGGAAAGGGGGGCACAAAGAAATACTTTCTCATTCTCATTTAAAATGTCTGGCTGTTATTAAATAATTATCTGAAGCTTACAACCAAAGTTTTTATCTTATGTAAAATGTATAGAAATCATACATATACCAACAAGACAGCGTTTGTTTTCATTCAAAGTCTTTATGGCTTTAATACCTGGTGGGCCGGTCTCTAGTCAAAATGCCTGGGTTGTTTTTTTGTCCCAGTCCAGCCCTGGGCACGACACACAGTGAATTAATCTGAGAGGGTAAAAAATAAATGGCCGGGCCAGCGGTGCACATTGCAAATCAGCTCGCATAGACACATTAGTTGACGGTATCTTAGCTAACAGCCCCAACTACCAGATTCAACTTGTAATTGCTAAAAATAACTTAGCCTACTGGTGAGAGGGACATTGCTAGCTTTCCACATTCCGACACTTCAAAAGCTTCAGGAGCTTTCCGCTCAGCACAGCATCAGCACCACGGAAATACACGGATACATCCGTAGACTCGAGACACAATGCATTTTTGGGACTTTCAGGTGTATGGACCAATGTTTTATTTTCTGATCAAACCAGAAAGCTTTAATGAGCAGCTGGGTTTGTCTCGCATTAACTGGCTGGAGTTAATGCCAGTTAATGCAACATCGAAGCAGCTGGAATCCACAGCTGTGCGTGTTCATGGAGCTTTCATTTTCACCTGCTGGACATCACTACCTGACAAGTTTAACTGTCTTCAGAACATTGCAGAGGCCTTATTGACAGTATTTGGCTCTACATATCTGTGTGAGCAGATTTTCTCTCACATGAAGAGTGTCCTCAGGCTAGCCATCTGAATGCTGGACACTTGGAGACCTGTGTGTCTCTGTATTAACAAACATGCCATATTGGCCCAGTTTATTTTTCTTATCATTGTTGTGAGGAGACCATAAATAGCATTTGTATTTTCTGTTGTACAGTTCATTTGCTGTTATGGATAAAAAGTCTTTTTTTGTTTCAAAATAGCTGATAACTATTCGCTGATAGCTGCCAACATCTGCGAACAAATATAATTCTATAAAGTGGTTCTATATAGTGTGTAACTGTTAATATAGAGCGTTATTAAATTTATTGCTAATGCAATCATATGGCACACTGACTTCTGAGGAAATTTTAAATGGCACTCGCCATCAGAAAGCTTGCCTACCCCTGCTCTAGACAGATGGATGGACGGACAAAAAACACCAAAATGAAGAACATACACAAACAATTAACATGACTGTGTCATCAGCCACCAGAATAATGAGGACGAAAGCCAGGATAGAATCAAAAAGTATAATGGTGACTCTAAATAAGGCTCATAAAAAAGGTAATTCTTGACTTGTGACAGCCCCTAGGGACACACTAAAAAAAGGTCACATTTTGAAAGTTCAATGGCAGACTTTAGGTGGCTGCTTTAAAAACATGATGTCAAAATAAGCAGAAACTGAATAAATAAGTCACTGGAAGGCAAGCATGCTGAATTTAGGCTGGGTCTCCAAATGGGGCACAATCACCCATTTTGCACACGAGATACTACATCTTCTACAGTCCTGCATATCAACAATGTACATGCAATAAACTTTGAAAGATATTTTTAATTTTAATCTGCCTATCATCCTAAAAATGTGTCAAACATAAACCAAATAGCTCAGCTGTATTACATGACGTAGCACATTCATTTATGGCCTGTAAAGGAATACAGGCCAGATACAAGGCAGATAGTTTATTCACTTCACCAGCAGCTGCGGAGACAGAAAATATATGGCAGGATTGCACTGGCACGATCTTAAAGTCACTGAATAATCCACAGGACTTGTTGAGAACATCAGTCCTGTAATGAGTGAGGGCTAAACAGAGAATATACACCAGAAATTTTCTCTGCACTCTGGGTTAAGCAGTGTGACGGACTTTCTAGACATTAAAGGAACAGAGAAATTTAATCTGGTACTTAATAATCCATCTTAGAAAGAATGTTAAGTTTAAAAGAAGAGAATCAGTAAATCTGCACAGAACTTTGGATAGTGACTGATAAGTCCTTAACATTTTTATTTCTATGTTTATATTTAGTTGTCCTTTCTAAGGTGTTATTTAAATGTGTTGTCATGAAGGCATCCTTACTCTTCTTTAACTGGATGACATCCTAGGAGGTGCAAGTTGAAAGATTAGTTTTCCTGTGTGCAGATTCAAGGTGTTGGATGATTAGTATTAGTCAGTGTTGGGCAAGTTACTTTGAAAAAGTAATTAATTATAGTTACTAGTCACTTCTTCAGAGAAGTAACTGAGTTACAATATTCTAAAAGTAATTAATTACTTGAAAAGTAACTATTGCGTTACTTTAAAAAAATGTTTAACCCTCTGGGGTCCAGGGTATAATTGGCCATTTTTAACTACTTTTGATTTTCCCTCCACATTTCACCTTTAAAAACTATTTACTTTGCCTTGTTTGGTATCATTCTTTTCAGCACAACCTCACGTGTCTGAATTTACAGTTATGTTTTCATTTTGACATACTGTATTAACACAATTGATCTAAAATCAGACAAAAAACATAAAATCAGAGTAGAAAAAGTTATATTTTTTACTGTAACAACCACAAACATGTTTAATGAATCATATTTCATAACTTTAAATGCAAATATAAATTGTCAATTTTAAAATCCTATGCACAAGTTTTGCAAACAACAAAGTTATTTGCATCCATTTACCTTTTACCTTGATTTTTTAAATAACCATTTCAAACTATTTACAGAACAATCAGCTGTTCTGCATTCAATAAGATGCCACACAAATTATTTGTGCCACTCCAAAAAAATAATTTCTGTCCACTATAAAGGAGAACATCACAGCCTGATACCTGCAGGTCTGACAGCAGCAGGTGTATCACTCCTGTTTCTACCTGGAGACAGCAGTCGCCTCATTGTTCTGACACACAACACAAAACTATCCACAACACTACACACTAACTACACAAGACAACACATTAACTACACACTCCAAACACGCTAAACTTCACAAATCTCTCACACCACAAAACTCGCTCTCTCTTTTTCTGCTGTCTTTCTTTCTCTCTCTCTCCGTCACTCCTAAAACTTTCTGTTTTTTGTTGTTGTTGTTTGCTCATAAGCAGAGAGTGCTTGCTAGCTCTGTCCTTAGACAGTAAACGTGACGAAACTATTGAGGAAAAAACACGTGTATATATTGCTTATCATGACTCACCTTGTTGCTTTGTCATCTTAAAGTGGTCATGTGATTGGCTTACCACGACTACTTTATTCTTCCTCAGTCAAACAGCAGCACTCATGCAATTGTTTTGCCCCCTTAGCTCCAGGTGTTGTGCTAGAAAGTGATTGTGATTATCGTCCGCGGGAGCGCGCAGCTGCTTAAAGCTGTAGCATCCAGATTACTTACAGCTACTTCCGTGCAACTGATATAAGATGCGGTAAGCTGAACACAGCTTCAACCGTCTGTTTGTTGAAAAGTAGTAACAGACCGCATTTTCTTGTTAGTAACGGTGACGGCGTTGTAACGATAGGAATAGTAATTAGTTAGATTACTCATTACTGAAAAAAGTAACGCCGTTACTTGTAATGCCGTTATTCCCATCACTGGTATTAGTATTACACATTTTCCTCAACAAATAATTCAATATAGTTAACATTTTCCAAAGGAAAATTAGATGCTACATTTTGTACTTTAGGCCTCACTGGGGCTTAAAAAGAGTCAAATTCTGTATAATCAAAACTCTGATGTTATTATGTCTTTTTGGTCCCCGCCTGAGAATCATTATATATTTAAGTTTTCACACTAAAATGTTTAATATTGAATGATTGTAATACGAGTTTTACGGATTTAGGCAGCCTGCAAACATTAAACTAATAACAGCTTATTTAGCATACTATACAGGAATGTCAAGGAGTAGTCCATGGTGTTTTCCATGGTCCATGGTTATGTCCTCATAAATTGTCAAAAATATTATGACTACTATGAAATCAAGTCATATGTGATGTGAAACAATACTGAAAAATATAATTAAATCCATTTTCTCCTACAGGATTGGGCCAAGGAGGACTACAGTGGTGGCTGTCCAGTTAATGTCATGGCACCAGGTTTGCTAACATATTACCACCCTAGCCTGAGGAAGCCTTTTGGCAGGTAAACACCTTACTAATGGCATATATACCAGTGAATTACAATACTTATTCTCCCTTACATTAAAATAACTCATCGTCCATCTGTATTTGTATCCACACAAGATTAATATTAATTTTTTCAATGGCTAAACGTGTGGAGTTATAGAATTCACAGTTGTAAATGTTAACATAGTACAGAAGGTGACAGGATGAGAGATACTGAGAATATTTGCTGAATGTTTATACTATTTTTATACAACAAAAAATAGGTCTATTCTCCCTGCCAACTAGGTATTACTCACTAGCACCCAGTGCGTACAGATCATTGACATGAGTCGTGGGAGTGATTACATCTTTAATGATACATAGTAGTCCAGTTCTAAAGAAATGGCAAGAGGTCATCAGGAGGGGTGTTCTCATGGGAAAATGCCCTATAATCCATTTCTAATGGCCTCTTCAGAGATGCACAAAGCTGAAAAACGAGAGAGAGCGAGAGAGAGAGAGAGAGAGAGAGAGAGCGCGAGAGAGAGAGAGAGCGCGAGAGAGAGCGAGAGAGATGGGGAGGGGGATCCAGGTAATGCATTTCCATAATGACATCAAGTCCGTGGGGAGCAGAGGAAGCTCATTACATAATGTGACTGAAACAGCAGAAAGGTGATGGTAGCTCTCAGCCACATCCCTACCCCATATAGGAAATTGATTCTCAAGGGCATACTGTAACCTTGACACAAATCTAGCACATGTAATGAAGACAAACCCAAGACTGGTGGGCAAAAATGCTGCTGGTGCTTCCAAGGTAATGTATTTACCAGTGCAAAAAATTTAGCTAGTGTCCCATTATTATCCCATTATGGGATTTGACATGGTCTGTATCTTTATACTGACAATGTGATTTTTACACTTCACACACTGACTAATTATTCTAGGTTAATAATACGCTTGAATAGACAGCATGGAGGATGTTTGAGAGCAGAGAACAGGATATGTGAGGTGTGAGGAAAAACCAAGACATATGAATAAACTGACCTCAGTAGGTTTTACACCAAGTTAGCATTTTGTTTAAAGAAAGATTAATTCTTTAGTATAAATATAAATACGTAGTTTAAACAAAAGATCTCTGTTTTTTACCAAGGGAGGAAACATCTGGGATAATATGTCAAATCCAAAACAAGCACTGTTGTGCCCCTTTGTGAAAAAGGAGCAACTAAAAGTAGCTTGCTTGGTTTACACTAATTTGATTATATGTTTAATATAATTCCTGGGGCTTGCATCATTGTATCACTGAATTCTAACAACTTACAGAGCTATCACTCTCCATCGGATCTATGTTAAAGTCTGCATCTATTCAGTCAGTTCATGATTAGTCTGTGAGTCCCATCTAAGTCTGTCTTAACAGCAGCAGCCTCATTCTGAAATACCAGTATGAGTCCCTGTTTCAGTAGTTAAGGCCTGAACTTTCTTACTGTTTACAGGTGGTTAGCTCAAGCTAAAATAATGCAAAGGAAAATTAAGATATATGGCTAGGAAACACTGCACAGTAGGAGTGCTGAAAACATACAAGGCACCCCCACTTTAAATGGCTGAGAAAAAAAAAAAAAAAGATACTGGCCACCAGTTCTACCCCTCAGCCTCAGGAGTGTTTTCAGAAAAGTTGATCTCAAGATCAAAGGTTTCGAACTCACACAGGCGACTGCATGTATGGGATGAATTTAAAAACCCACGTCACCTTGTTCTCGATTTATTGTGGTCACAAGATTTTTAGAAAACTTCAACTTTGACCATGACATTGAGGCCAAGGTCACCCGGGGTTCAAACTTGTCTGAGACGATTAGTTGCTTTAGTTGGTATCAATTTTAAAATCCTAGTTGACTTCATCATCCCCAGTTTTAGAGACTGTATAAATGTTATACTTGTGCATATCCAGCCGCACCTGTGTTATATGACTGACTTTTATACCACTACTTTTACATCCCACACACATTTAAGCTCACAAAACATTTCCTTTATTTTGAAAGAGCGCTACAGTTATGACGGCTGTCAGCTGAACGGTTTCACTTACTTCTTATCATTTAATCACCCATTTAAACAAGACACCAATCAAGTTCAATCAGGGCCAAAATGCAGACGTTTTAATTTGACAAGCTCTCGTTCTTTTCATCATAATGCTGCGGCTCATTATACTGTTTACTGCCACCTGCTATGCATGCCACTGTAATGGCTGAGTTGATTGATTTCCCTCTCCACCACTTCTGCATGTTTGATTTTTTATTTTTTTTTATTCTTACTGGATATATTGCTTTCCTTTTTCATTATCATGTATCCTATATCTCAATGATATGAATCACTGCTGCATAAATCCATTACAGAGTACCCCTCAAGCAAGTGTGTAATCATATGCTGCAGTCAATTATCCTATAGTTGAGGTGATGTCTGGTACCTCCAAACATACATTCTGGAAAGCTAAACTTTACCTCTAAGCTTAGGCAGTTGCGTGTTGTGAGAGACAGACTCAGCATTACCAGCTCATTACCAAGCTCTCTGACATCTCAGACTTGGGTCTTAAAGTCTTAGAAATTCTGCTGTTGTTGAAGTTGCCTATTGGGCTGGACTAAACAGTCAAAATCCTTATTACATTCACACTGCAGGTTTGCCACACATTGACCCTCTGTTTACTCCTGATTACTCTCTATTCTTTTAGCACCTTTGCTGAATGGTATTTTAGTTGTTCAATTCAGTGTTCACATCTATTTGTGGATTTCATCGACATAGCCCATGAAATCCACAAATAGCCATAGTGTGAATAGAGAGTAAAGACTGTTTGTTGCAAAGACATCAAACACTATTGTTCAGACAACAGAAATTCATCAAGCATATTTGCCAGTAGGTCAGCTGAGGTGAAGCCCTTCTCAGTTGCATTGATCAGTGAAAATTGGTGGCTGCTGTAGTTTCAGAAGAACCTTAAAACCAGTTAGAAGAGGTTATGTTGAACTGGACAAACATAATTAAAGTAGTCTAGATCAGCGGTTCATAAAGTGTGTGCAAAGGCCAATAATGTGGAACCCAGTGCAAATGAACAAATTTAAAAAAGCCGGGGGGGGGGGTAAATCAGCACACCCATTATTCACACACATTAAACTCATAACTTCAACTGGCTTGATTTCCTCTAACACAGTTATCACATACAAGGAGGTAACCACCATGCACAGCTGTCATTATCTGATGCTCCTGTATCATTATTCCTATTTTTTTTTTTTTTTGCATATTTGTCACATTTACAAGCTTTAGATCAAACAGATTTTAATATTAGATAAAGGTAACTCAGGTAAATGCAAGTTTTCTGTTTCATTATCCAAGGGAAAAAACTGCATGCCCCTTAGTAGGTTAATACATACATAACTCAATAAATTTATTTATTTAATTTAATTCAGTATTAAAATGCAATTGATGGCCTAAAACATGTAACTGCACACAATCATTGTGGTGGTGTAAGCAATAGCTTCTAAGTATCAAAAAGTTAGACTGGCATCATTTTTAACCAACGTGATTGGATGATACGTCTTATTGTGCCATATGGTTTTTCCCTTTTTGTGGGTAGCCACAAACAAAAAAAATAAAATAAAAATTGTATGAGAACAAAAGAACCAATCATATGTACCAAATTAAATGCATGGTTGCCATATGAAACCTTAGATAAACCACCTCTGACCGCAGGTCATTCAGATTCACTCCCACTGAGGAGGCAAATAGATTTTTTTTTTCATAGATAATATAAAACAATAGGACAACAGTTACTACATAATGGACTGGCACTCTTACTTGCTCTAGGGCACTTGAACCACCCGGAAGATTGTCTCTCTTTAACCTGGAGAGGCTGTGAGTGACTCCATCAGGTCACCAAAACGTGGTACAAAAACATATTATATCCCAAAGAAAAAAAATCATCCACATAAAAAACCCTCATCATATCTAATAGTATGTTGAAGTACCTATAGTGTAGAAAGCTGTGAATAAAAAGCTACAAATCTCTAAAACATGCCATCCTCAAAAGGGGATTTGTCCAGTGAAAGCAAAAATGATCCTACATTTTATTGGTGTTAGATTCCAGTAAGACTGAGCGTTGTGTTAAAAAAAAATCAAATTAACCATCATCTGAGTAAGGTGTGCAAACGCAAACATCAAAGAGACTGCTGGCAAAAAATACATAGTCAACAGACACAGGGAGGCAATGAGGTTAAGGGATATGTCCAGTTGCTACCTATATATCCGCAAACAGGTGGATAATTTACAGATACGTCCATAAATATTTGGACAATGACACAGTTTTTATAGTTTTGCCTCTGTACAACTCCACAGTGGATTTTAACTCAATCAGGGTGTGATTCAAGTGCAAGCTTTTTTTACTTTTATTTTAGGAGTTTAATACAAATATTGCATAATTAGAGCCAGTTTTGTAAATAGTCCAACATGTTAAAGCACTTAAAAAAAATCTACAATTGACTGAAAAGGAATTTCACAGCACGACAAGGCCTGGTCCTTTGTTATTTCAAAAATAATTAATTAGTGTTGAACTTACTTTTGTTTGCTCACCGACGATGACTAAAATGCAGAATAATTTCCTTGGTTAGTAAAAATGCCTTTACAAAATTTAGCCACATTGAGAACTCTTGCTTGACTTTGTCAACCTGTATTACCAAGAGAGACCTTCATAAATATAAACACAGAGAGTTTGCAACAAGGTACAAACTGGTTACAGTCAAGAACAGGAAGGCAGCCACTGGCACTATTGACGTTTTAACTGCTGATAGAAGTAGAAGGATGAAATTTGATGTGTTGACAGCTACTCTCTGCTGTGCTCAGATAATGACCCAAAGCATAGTACAACCAACAACCAAGTCAAAAACCTGATCTCAATCTGACATAGCATGTTTTCCACATATCAATGACAAAACTGAAGTCAGAGATGCCCACAAACAAGCAGAAACCAAAGACAGTAAAGGCCTGACAGGGAATAACAAGGACGGAAACACAGCATTTGGTGATCCCGATGGGTTCTAGACAGTCTTTGACTTTACTGGATTTTCACCCAGTTATTCGAAACAGTCATTGTCCAATTACTTTTGTACCTCTGAAAAAGTAGTAGACATTATATAGCTGTAATTCCCAAACAACTAATGCAATGCTTTTGTTAAACCCTTCTGAAAGCCTGCACTTCAGTCACATTTTGATTCTATGAGCTAAAATCTACTGTAAAGATATGCAGAGGCAAAATTCTGAAAGTTTGATTGCCCCATATATTTCTGATCCTAACTGGTATCAAATGATCAGTGTGCAGTTGTTGATCGTAATTACGACTAAAAATTGTTGTTGCAATTAAGAACCAAGCAGACAGAAATGACTGTAGATGCCCTAATAGTCATTTTGTCACTACCTCTTCTGGTGAAAAACAACAGTGTGTATAAAATGGCCCAACTCCAACTGCTAATTTGAATCAGCCAATGCAGTAAGCACCCTTTAGAGGTAATTATTTACTGAAATAAATTCTCAAGGAGGTGCACAATTCAGTTCAGTGCACAAAAAAATGACAAAAATTACCTCTCGAAAAAATAGAAACAATTGACTCGGCTAAGCACAGATAGACTATCATCCAAAAGCACCAAGCCATGACACCCATCCCAATCTGCATTGCATGTTTAGTTTCTGCAGAATCTCAATTACAGGGTCAGGTCAGGAAACGTTACGTGTTATTATGCTTGTTTAGGGGCTCATGTTTGGTTTTCCAGACCTTCCAGACAGTTCTTCAATACTATCCTACCTCTCGCTTCTATAGCTATTTGATTTGCTGCTGGTTCAGTGAATTTTGGTTGGAGAGTGATGAAACCTGCAGCTTCAGAATCTAGTGCAAAATAAGACGTAAACACAAAGCGCGGATCCAATGCATCAGAATCTTTGAGCTGTCTGCTTTCAGCCGCGACGGTGTGAGAAAACCGACGTCTCACTGATTCTGATGCGTCAGATTTGTGCTTTGTGCTTATGTGTTTTTGCACAATCCATTTACCTGCTGTCATTTGCTGTCTAGCTGTTTGTTGAAATAGTTTTGTGAGGTTTAACCTGAGATTCTGGGATTTCTGAAAAAATACATGTATATTTAAAAATCAATTTAGGATCTTAATGAATCGATATTGCTTTATTCAAGCTAAAATCGATTTTAATCGATAAATCGATAATCCAAACCCACCCCTATTTAACAGAGATTGTCTACTGTGTCTTTGGGATCACCAGATGAAAGCAGCTACATGCATTGCCATGGTATCTCTATAGTCTATGACCAGCGTTTGTTTTCCAGATTTCTTTCATTAGCTCAACAACAACACAGCACTTCTTTTGAGAAACCCACAATGATAGACTCTTACCAGTGACATAGCCCTGCAGTCTGCACAGTCTGGCTGAAGCTTACTTTGACAGCAATGTGTTCAGATCTGAAGCACATGATGTGGACTGATGTTGACAATAAAGCTGGATACCATGGGCAGTAATTTGTAAGATTTATAAGACATTCTTGGCCGTATTGTCATTACATGGAGCAGAAGAGGTGGATGAGGAGCAACATCGTTACTGTGCTTTTCCAGGCAGCAAGCCCTACAGCGTTGAACAGACCTAATCTAATTTGTTAGTGGGAGATTTCAGTGCACAGAGACATAGACCATCTAAGCCAGGAGAGATTTGTTTTATGGGTGAATCTTAAATTGTATCTGTTTGTGAGAGGAAATCTTATCAGTCAATACCATCATATGTATTATTATTTCTTAAGACATCATAAATACATTACTATCATGTATTGACAAGGGCAAGGGAACACTGAACTTTGTGTATATTCGTATATGAATCACTAAATTTCTTGATTTACAGGATACATTGGGCAGGAACAGAGACAGCCACCCAGTGGTGTGGATACATGGACGGAGCGGTGCAAGCTGGTCAGAGAGCTGCTCTGGAGGTGCTGGCTGAAGTGTCCCACATGACTCTGACCACAGAGGAGCAGGAAGAATTGCAGCGCATTCAAAATGTCAAGAGTGCTTCTAAGCAAAGACCATCATCCAAACTCATGTACCTGCCTACAAGCAAATCTGTGGTTATAGCAACACTGACAATAGGAGCCGTTCTTCTGCTGGCTCAGCATCAAAATACAGTATTAAAGATCAAAGAGTACTTCACAAATGCCTTTTCACCAATCAAGCACAACCTTCTGCTGTGATAACAAAAAACCCTGTAAACCAAGAGTACATTTAAACAAAAGCAATAAATAAAATAAAGAAATTTAAAACAAGATGAAGGATATATTGGCAGCAACCAATGATATCAATTTCAAAAAATTTTCACAAGATTTTCAAAAAACTTGACCTCAGACCTCTGATCTTGAGGTCAGACCACTGAAATTGGAACTCCATTCAAGGTTTTTAGTAGTTGCACCTGGGGTATCAATTTGAATGGTCTCCTTCTCGAGTTATTGCATTAACAAGCTTCCACAGTGCCCGCCTGCCAGCCGGGCAAGGTGACAGCAAAACCCCATCAGCCTTTTATGGCTGACGGGTAAAAAGCTACAGGTTTTGCTGGAATCTAAATCATTTTCACTAGCAGTGACTACAAAAACAACAACAACAAAATGCCCCCTAAAGTCATAAGGTTGTGCTTATGACATTAGGACCAGAATGCAGGACCTTTACATGTACTCTACTTTTGCTTGCAAGATGTAACTAATGAAGTGACTGGTGAATACAGATATATGTGGTAGAGCCTTTGGGAAAAATAGCTAAGAAAACTCAAAAGAAACTATTTATATAAATAGGAGGGAAAAAAAGGTCTGCACTGCAGTTAAAACCAGTTTGTCATGAGAAAATCAAGCCTTTACAGTGTATGCCTTTTGAGGTCTCACACAAAGCCATAACATCTGGATGAAAGGTTTGAAGCTATTCCACAAGCATGTTTTTTGACTCACAAAACCATCAAAAGATGAACGAGCATAAGATGGATGAACCAGTCACACAATGGACATATCCAAGAGAAGGTGATTTAATCGCTATCACTTGATTGCACAGTCGATTGAAAGGATTTTTGTCACTTCCAATGTCTCCTCTAGAGAGAATCTCAAATGCCCACTAATCACTGTACGGTAGTCTGTGACTCCTTTGGCGCCATGGCTTTCCATTTGTCTTTGTTATCACTAGCTTGCACTGAATCAACTGCTTGTTCTCCCTGGTTTCACTTAAGCCAGCCCAGGCTGAATCAAGGCCAGTGTCCTAACATTTCTGAACATGTTTGATTATTTGTAGCATTTGATTACTGACCCATTTTTTGTTGAGAGTCAAATGAGCTGAAATCAGTGCAATGGTTCTCGTGTAAGTAAGTTCTGAATAAATTCAGTATAAAATGCAAAAAGATGCTTATGTACATTTTTCTATGAGTCGTCTGTAATAAGTATAGTGGATTGTACTATTTTAGAACTCCTCATTGCTCTCAGAGGTACCTTATTATGATATATGCCATTGCCAGCTCAAGGCACACATGCAGTAATGTACCATCTGGGAGAATGGCAGCTTGCCTCGTCGGTTGCTATTTTTTACATCATTAGTTGAAATCCAGGTCTTGATTTTAATGATAAATGCATTCCCATCCCCATTCCCATTGGGATATCATGAGTACTAAGTAGAAAATAGTTGGCCAAACTATTGTGTTGAATGAATATGTGCAACATAAGTGAAACATGAGCCTCAAAAATGGCTCAGATTTTTAAAACAAGCATCAGCATACAGTGTCCATGTTAAAGTTTAACAAGTGTAGAAGCATGGATGCAAAAACCTAGTCATCACTGATAAGAATGCCATAGTTCATTAGAAGTATAAATGCTTTGTATTTTAAAAAAATGACTGAAGACTGAAGCCACGATATTGTGGTACATGAACTAAAAACCCAAAACAAATTTCAACATTTTTTACTATCTCTTGAGATTTTGCACTGTGGAGTGTTTTTTTTTTTATCCAATATCAAAGAAAAAAAACAACAAAATAACATTTCTAGCAAAGTCTCTAAGTAATGTTCCTGTAATTACTGTAGCCTCTAAACACCTGTCAAATCACTTGCCATGGTGTTTGCCTTTGGGCAATAGCACCAACTTTAAAAATTCATACTTTCCAGTGCAGTGTAATCAGGGTGTGTAGCCATAAACAACGCTTTTCACAGGACTAAACCAGAACTCAGCTAGTTTAAATAGATGTCATTATTATTTATTTAGACACGCAGTGGCTTGTGAACAGAAGTGTAACATTAATGCAATCATTCAAAACTGGAAGAAAGGATGCATTCATCACGTGAGCAATTAGTTGATACAATGCCGGCAACTATGTTTATCCTGTCTTTTCTATTGTTGTTATGCAAATATCCTATTAAGAGCCACTGAGTTAATGCTTGCAAGGACTTCCTCGTGGCCTCTACTGCCATTTGTCAGAGAAGACTTTCCGTATTCATCAAACATCATGATTTTTGAGGCCCTTTTAAAACTTGATGAGTCATTTATGCAGCTGCTTTAGCAGCTGTAATTTACTCACTTCAAAGTGAGAGGCCAGTTCGCTTTAGAATGTAATGTATACAAGATGATTTTCTAGCACCAATTTGTACCCAATACCAACATCCAACTTTGTTTTTGTTTTTTCTTTGAAGAGAGAAAAAGTCTGGAGGAAAATGATGGGCATATAGCACATCTGACTTTGACATTGATATTTATGTTCCGCCTTAAACCAGCAATAAGAAATATGCTGTGCCAATTGCACATTTCAATCCTCAGAGTCTGACAATGACTCATGGTGAAGGGTTCAAAAAAAAGAAAGGATCAAAATATATGCAGCTTGTGCATCAAACTCTGGTGCTCACAATCCAACTCAATTTGGTCAGAGATACATTTATGTTAAAAGCAGCCAAAGGATCATCAATTCACGAGCCTTGAGAAAATAAATAAATAAAAATGGAGACTGGTAAAAGAGCCCTAGCAGGAGTGCTCATTTCTTCAACTTGAATTCTTCAGCAACTTCCATCTGGAGCTACCTGGATATATACTTTTCTTTTTCTGACATGTGGTAGCACTATAACTGATGTGTGAAATCTGGTAAGCAGCCTTCAAAACATTGTCATCACATCGGTTTACTTTACTATTTATTTTATACATAACTGTTTACATAAATCATGCAATAGAATCTTACAAGACAGAGTTGTTTAATCGTTATCACTTGATTGCACATATTTGATTGACAGGATTTTTATCAGTCCCACTTTCTCCCCTGATGAGTATCTCCTAACACCCACTGATCACCGAGAGGCAGTCTGGTGCCATCCCTTGCTATTTGTCTTTGCTAGCTTGCAAAAGATCAACCGAGACAGTTGTTCCGAGTTTCACTTAAACCAGTCACAGCTGAAACACAACCAGCAACCTAAAGTTTCTGTCGCATATACAGGCAGATTTGTACTAGGAGTCATAAAAAGACTGCAATAGCAACTGGGTGTATATAGACAGCAACCCAGGCAGCTAGACCAAAAGAAGTGACCGTGCTGCCAAGCATTCAAGGGGATTCAGAATGAATTGTCATTCATGAATACACGAGGAAATTAGATACTGACAAAGCACAGAAATAAAAACACTCACTGCCTGCGCATTTAGCACCACGGACAGTGACAGCATGGACTAAACAAGAAAGCGCCGTGTTTGTGAGCCATATACAAATTAAGCCGCAGAAGAACAGAAGCACAATAATGCCAACGGGTAAAAATAAGCTTCACTCACCCTTGAAATAGCTGAAGGCGGACAAAGTCTCAGTTAAGCCGTGTGAAGATAGCATCTCTCCACTCATTAGTGCACTTGTGGTAAGTTCTCTCGAAGGCCAGCTGCAGTAACTTGGCCTTCTGTGAATTAAACCATGTTCACTGTGAGACTGAATCATAACTTATTTCTTATGTGGAAGTCGAGGAAAGAGATCTTTGAATGCTGCATTAGGGTGAACAGCGTTTGCTACCATCTGTCCTCATAATGAAATCTACAGATCCCACCCCTGTCTTTAACAAGGGCATAATCTTCAAAATGACTTGATTATAACTGATGCCATCATCATCATCATCGGAGAGTTGACAGAGCTCGACGTAAAGCAGCACGAGAGAGTGAAGGAACACCTGTCGCTAAAGAAAACATTGTTTAGCTTTTAGCTGACAGATGTCGCGATTACAAATGGTTGGTTTTCTTTCCCTTTTTTGCTCCAGCCTGGGTCCCAACTCCTCCTTCATGTGCTACAGCGAATGCCTTTGTATTTGGCACAGACTTTGTGTCACAGGAAAACAATTTTACAAGTCTGTCGTCTCAGTCAGCCGGCTTGAAAACTAAAGCGCCCCATCCACTTCCTGTCACGTTAATTTTCACCTGTTGGGGAAATCCCATTAACAAATCCAACGTTCTATCCTTAGGTACATGTAAGTCCCACGCATGAAGATGTATTACTTTCTCCTTTTATTCAATACAATTTAATTTAATTCTCATATAAATATATACAGAAGTAAAAAAAAATTAAAAATGGATGGATACCGTACTGTAGTTGTTCACTCAGAGAAATCACAAAGCAGTCATCGTCGTACTGTTTCAGTTTCAGTTTCCTTCTGTTTTGCAAATATAAACAACAACTTAAGAAGGTACATCAAGTTCAATACCAATTAGCACTTTTTCAGCTACAAGAGAGATTTTGTAATAATTTACAAATGATGAGAAATGTTTCAAAACGTAAACTAAAATGTAGGTTTCACCACAAATTGATACTTTAAAACTATCGTTGGTAAGGTGATAGCAAGTTAAATTAATATACGCACTTATCACTTTGTTAGGTATTGGACACTTTGCTAGAACCAAGTTGGAGCCCTTTTGTTAATTCTTCTCAGATTAGATTAAGTAATGTGTTGAAAATCGAGATTTTGGACCATATTGACATGATGTAAGGGTACCTATAAATAATATTCTTTACTTTATTATATATGTTGGTGGGTGATTCAGTAGGGAGTGGTCTCAAGCTGCTTTGAGAAATGTGTGAAAATAATGTGAGGCAAAAACATATAACAGCAACATATTCATTTGCATTCATGTGTGGCTTGTGAAAAACAGATTACCACTTATCTAAGTGTGTGAGATAGGGTCCCTACAACCCTAAAGAAAAAGACAGAATGCCAAATTAAATGGTAAAGTAGATGGTTACAGTTTTTGAGGGGATATTTGTTTGTTATAGTCATTTGGCTTTTTTTTAACAAGCATTTTAAACTAGTTAAAGCAAAAAGGAAAAAAAAGAAGAAGAAAAAAAGCACGTTTTGCTGAGAGAAAAAAAGAGCATTTCCAGCCCATTTCATTTGTCATTCAAAAAAGCAAAAAGGCATTACGCTATCCATGAAAAAAAACCAAAAAAACCAAAACATAATGGAAAACTATGAATTGCGCTCTGCAGAACTCATGCCTTAACATTCTTGAAGCAATCTTTGTTCATCTTGACACTGAACAGAACCAAGAGCAGACAACAGCGAGAGAAGAACGTTGTCTTTTAAGAAACTCAAAGTATTTGTTCCTGAAGACTATTTAGAAAAATTCTAACAATGCTCTTCTCTAACAGAGACGAATAAAGGAAGGCATATAGAACATGGGCTTTCAATGTTTTTAGAGTTGCACAAGCTCTGTTTTGACATATGCTTTATTTCCATGTACGTTTGCTCATGTGTCAGCGAAATATGAAGAAATGATTGGTGTGGTAGCTCAAAGGTTTGCACAGTAGTGTGTTTTTGTCTTGGTTCTTATTTCTAATACTCTTTAGTCCGGTGTGTCAAAGACTGACCGAGGCTGTCTCTTCATAGTATCCACTCAGTCCATTTTTTCATCTCAAATACATGAAATTCTTTTAGCCTAACTCATAAAATAGGAAGTAGGAGCAGCTCTACAATTATGCTCTCTCTCATTCATAGGATTCGATCTTTGGCTGCATTTATGCTTAATATCTTTCCCTCAGGAGACACATCTCATTGATCCCAGTGTGTTTGGGAACATCATTGCTATGTGGAAAATGCCCAGCTCTCTTAAACCTCCACACTTTAGCAGATAATCAATTGTATAAATCCCCCAGGTGACATTGCACAGTGGTGGGACATAATATCAGGTATTGAATGTGAGAATTAAAACAAAAATCTCTGTTGGCTTTAAAAATGTGCTAGATGTCACCATTGGATTTTTTTTCTGTTACTGTAATCTTCAGTTGAGTCTTCAAGTGTGAACATCTCCCCCCCTTTTGTATGTTTTTTGTAATCATTTTACTTCTTTTTTTGTTAAGAATATGTCCTACAAACTGAATTATCATATTGGCCTTTTGAATTTGTTTAAAACAGTTCTTCAGGTTGCAGTTATTTCAGGTTAAGGGTCATGGATTACCAAAGTGAATAACAGATCTATCTCTGGAGTTTGCTTGTGCTGCTTATGGTGACTAGCTTAATTATTTAAGTACCAGTGGAGGTTCCAGCCAATCTGATCTAAATACTCCAAACCATGGGGTCTATTAGACCCCATTCCTACAATACTGGTCAAAGAATTCATACCATTAATTAATACTTTTATCTTAAATATGATCAATCTCAGCTGCTACAGGTAATTATAGGTCAATCCCTATTCCCATCTTCCTTTTATGTCTAAAATCCTTGAAAACTAGTTCTAAAAAGGCCAAATGATTAGGTGCAGAGGGTTGGTTTATTTGAAGAGTCTCAGTCAGGATTCAGAATTCATCAAAATACAGAAACAACATAAGTGAAGACTATGGATGACATTTGTTTTGATTTTTGTGCTTAGAACATGCTGTATGCATGTTCTAAGCACTACAGCCAAATGAAACTAAGTCCCTACAGCCAAATGGCTGCTCTCGGGGCTCTAAGTACTAGAGGAATATCTTAAAGACATCAAGGCCCTAATGCTTCCCTAAAATTCTTAGAAACATACCAGATACTTACACTGGATAGCTTTACCTTGGCCTCCCATGACACTATGAGAGATATTTAATGCTTTCTTTTTTCTTTTTTTTTTTTTTACCATAATATGTGTTTCAGTGTGCTTGATAAACAAATATGTAGGACTGCTTTCTTGCATTTGCGCAATATTTCTATAATTAGAAAAAATTCTTAATCAGAGTGATACTGAAAAATTCGTTTATGCATTTAATACTTCTAGGCTGGACTACTGTATTTATTACTGTCAGGTTGCTCTAAAAGTTCAACAAATACTTCAACTGATCCCAAATGCTGCAGGGAGAAAGAGACATTTCTCCCATACTGTTCATTGGTTCCCTGTTAAACTGAAAATTTCTGTGATACTTACCTCTTTTCACCCTCTATGTATACAGGATTTTGGATTTTTGTCTCCTCTGCTCTCTTCTTTTGCCCTCAACCCAATTTAATTATGGCAGATGTCTGCCCCACCCCCATGTGGTGCCAGAGGTTCCTTCCTGTTAAAAGGGAGTTTTTCCTAACCACTGTTGCCAAGTGCTTGCTCATAATCATTGTCTCATTATTGGGGTTTTCTTTACATTACTGTAGTGTCTTTACCTTACAATATGCCTTGAGATGAATGAACCTAAATTTTAAGTAAAGTATCAACTAATAAGTAGTAAGTAAAGAAGGCTGTGAAATTGATTCAATCCATAAAAGTAAAAAGTAGCTGTTCTGGCACCTATTTATAATTTATTTTTAAATTTTAATTTAATTTAAATTTTTTATTTGTTCTTATTTTTTACAAATTTAACTAAATCCTCATCTTTCATATTAACATCATAATAAAACCAATATTAATATAACAGAATACAAACTTTAAGTTAAATTCTAATGAATTTGCACGCCATGAACATGTATTATTTAGAACACAGGCAGAAACAAACCAATCAAAAGATTTAAAAGTAAAAAAACAAAAACAAAGGTCTGTTCACTCTTGCCTACATTGCCTGCTGAGATACATTGCTTTTTGTGATTTGAACTGAATTCAATAAGACATAACCAGATATTTCATGAGTTATCAAGGCTGATCTCCAAACCCCTAGAATGAATTAGAACATTAAATGTAAGATTTAATTTTCAAATTTAAAGAATGTCACTGAGCACCTACCTTTGACAAAAATTTCTCTTCTTATTCTCCTGTCCTTTCTTTCTTACATCTTCTTTCATCTGTGAGTGAAGTTAATTCTTTTTTTTTTTCTTTTTTTTTGTCTCCCTGGGAAATTAAGCAGTTATACCTTTAGCTAGCAGACATTGCATATTTTTCATAAATTGCATAGTTCAGAATAGCTATAATTGTACCAGATGGTTGCATTCAGTTAAGTTGGACTAGACTGTAATACAAACCGTTCAGTTTGTCAACAATAAAACTGACTGAAATGAGAGAAAGACTGAGTGTGAGACTTTGATGTTAGATAAAATGAATATTGATAAAGTTTACCTTTATGTACAGAATCTGAATATCGCAAAATATTTTTTAAAAATTGCAATAATATCGTATCGTGCGTTAAGTATTGTGATAATATCGTATCATGGGATGTATGGTGATTCCCACCTCTACAAACACACAGGAACAGTTTTGTGTTTGTAGGGATTGAAATTAAGAAGTAAAAAACAGATACTTTAAAATTCTACTTAAGTATAGCGATTTAGTATTTATACTTTATTACTTCCCAACTCTGCTGCTATTCATTCAAGGGCATTCAAACATCTAGTTTATTCCGCATCAAAATTGAGAAGTTGATCATTGTGATGAACAATCCTCTTATTTATGTGAAAGTGCATGACAGTTAGCTATCTGGGGCATACTAACTGCTAATCAAAGCTTTTTTGCTTAGCTTTCCTTGAGACTGATTACATGTGGTTGTTCTAACAATTAACCACTGTGTTGCCCATTATTACTGCAGTCACTTGAGTGTAATATACAGTAGATTGTATATACAGTTTTGTTTGTGGGAGTTAACCGATGTGACTGATTGGGGTACTGACTTACAGTATGTATAAATGCTGCTTATCTGCTTTCTGTTCAAGGAACTGGCAGGTCCTTATCCTTGTGCTTCATTCTCATTGCTGGCTTTCATTTTAACTCAGAATTGGCTGAAGGGCTTCTCCTGCTTGCTTTGCAAGCTTTAAATGGACTAGAAGGCCTTGACCTTTTAGGTCAGCCCATATAAGTCTCTTAGTGTTTCCACAGAGAGCTCAGCTTTTGAAGTTGCAAACCCTAGACTTTTGAAGAGCTCTCACTGTATAAAATCTAAAAAAAAAAACCCAAAACACCTCATTTTATTCTTAAGTATCTTTGTGCAAGTCATGACTATGAATCTTATCACGGCATTTAGTTCATTTATTGTGCAAGATTTTGATTAATGTTTTCATCTTTGATTACTGGTAAACTTGATTTAATTTGGACATAACTACCACAACTATGTATGGAACAAATAATATGCAAGGTTGTATCCACGTGTTTTAGGCATATTTGAATTCCAGTCTCATTTGAAATACCCAGCCTCCCTAAAGTAACTTTGTCCTTTTAATTGAGTCAACATTTAAACCCCTTTGCTTTGGAGAAATACTCCAGACATCCATCACTCTGGAGAACATCAATAATGTCATTGAGCATGCGCAGTGTAGCATGAAACTGTCCAGAAACACTACTTAATAAAATGTGTGGCCAGTGTGCATGGTAATCTCAAGCACACATGTCCACAGGTAAACTAAAAGCACTGCTTTGTTCTGCTGTGCATGCTTAAATTTGCTGTAGCATCGTCCAACATAACACTCTTAATTCTGTTATTAAGCTGCCTAGCCTGCTAACGAAGTGAACACAAAACAGCTTAGAGGAGGAAAAAGAAACAGGGTACACCTCAGGGGGCGGTTAGTCATATCAGTTGCCATACTCTAACATGCTCTGTTTGTTTTTCCCTGCTGTTGTCAACACCTTGGTTTTCCCAAAGAAGGGCGTATTATCACTTTAGATGCCACAAGCTACAGTTAGTAAAAAAAAAAAAAATATATATATATATATATATATATATGAACAAATCAAAAAATTAAATAAATAGGTACATTTTTATGGTGGGTTGATGTCTTTTGTGACCTGGGTATTAATTTCTGCACAAATGCTGAACTCATTTCAGGTGCTGCTTTTGCATTTTTATTGATAATGAGTTTAATATTTATTGTGGCTGACCTAAATTTTCTGTATTGCACTGTCTGGCAGCTCCAACACGAAGGTTTTATTGTGGTTTATTGTGCTCATGCATGAATATTATGGGATACATTGATTTTGCTGGTTATTGTTTCCTCTTGGCTTAGCAGAAGCTCATATGCTGGCAGAATGTAAAGTCTACTGCTGTCTTGCACATACAATTATTGGCTGTACAATTGGCTTTGTTGGGAAAATCCCCGTGTACAGGACGTTGTCCTCTTCACATTTTCTCAGCACATTTCATACTCAGGTAAACATTAGAAACATATTTTGTCTCAAATGTGGTCATAAGAGAGCCTGTTTTGATAAATCCATCTAAACTACTGAACTTCTTTTAATCCGTGTATATGTGTAAACTTTGCTTCTCAGTCCAGTTGCATTCATGGGTAACATTTAAGTTCAGGTACTTTATGGTGATCTGCTTCTTGCAAATTCTACATCGCACTTCATCGCTCCAAGACATAGATTGTAGATTTTTATACCCATGAGATGATTATTATCAGCTCCTCCTATCTTAGCTTTCTGCTACATGTTATGTGAATTATTCGGTTTAAAATTATTCATTCCAGCTCATTATGTTTTTCCCTGCAGTGGGTGGAGATGCTTTGTTGAGGCGTGGCTTTTCAATGATGCCCCACAGATACACATACCATATAATGTGTTGATGTAAAAATAGCCCACATTAACTTCACATTGTATGAGACATGGCTAATTGAGATGCATCATTTTCTTGACATTTGTTAATTTTGGAATTGCTCTAAAAAGACATCATGTAAAGAGGTATTCCTTTATGTTACTGTAAAGGTACTGTAGGGCCCCAAAAGTTAACGAAGCTAAGAAAATGCTCCAGAGGTGTATTTCAATATGTACTCAGTTATGTCTTTTAAAGGATCAGTCATACATGGTCATGGTATATATGGTGTTTCCCCCCCAGAAAAAAGAAGAAAAAAGAAAGGAGATGGAAGCATGTGAAAATATCAGACCAGCAGTTGGCAATGACTGAAGATGATCTCAACGAGAACCCTGCAGTCCCCCAGCAAGGAGCAGATGGCTTAAGCAGATGATCTGCTGAACGCCACTCCTGGTGTGTTGTGAAAGCAGTGATGTGACTGGTGCTTACGTAAAGATTTGCCATTCGTTCACTGATGGAGTTCGATATTTTAGCTTCTAACTCACTTCTCTCAGGCAGTCGCTGACTAATAGCTCCAGCAGTCGTAATTAAAGTGAGAGCCACCTGGTGAGCTGTGCTCCAAGTTGGAGATTATATGAGGTTATGAGTGATTAGAAGTCATTCCTAGAGAAGCAGACACAGTGCTATTTTAACATAAAAAAAAATACAAATCCTACTGTCTGAATGAAACTTCAGATTACAGTGTCACATCAAATTAACATGCCTTACATAAAAAAAGAATGATTCGGTTGTGAGTCAGGTTGAGGCTAGGCAAATTTATTAGCGGCACATTTGTTTGAAGTGACGACCAAGAGCAGGGAAGGGAAAAATAATGTTTTCTCACATCTCTTTTCCAATTGGAAGCATTCCAATGGATGAAAACATTATAGATCAAGGCCCAACAGGGTCTCTCATTATTTTTGACTCCTTTCTTCTTCAAATTTGCCTTTACATACATTCTCAGTTTTGTTCTTTCATTTGTCATATAATCTGACATCTCTGCTATCATAAATTCTTAGAGTAATGTCATATTTTTAAATTCTCCATATGATCCATTGTCCTACTTGCAGTGTATGTGACTGCAGCTGCTTCAAAGGTTTTTCAGATACTTTAAGCTATTCTTTCATATCCTGAGATGACAGCGATGATGTCTGAATGTTACGTTGTTTACGATGTCACGGGATTGGCTTGATGAATCTTGCATCAGTGTATTTTCCTCATAGTTTAACATCTTCTTCCTGGGGCTTTTCTGTGCAAGTGTTATAGACTGCCAACTGTTTGGACTCGGGTCAACAGGGAGCCCAAATCACATGAATTATGCATGGTGTCTGCTCTCAGGCATACAGCCCTGTCTGTGCTGCCACTGCACATGCAGCACCGGAGACGGAGACTGAGTTACAGAGATCATGGAGAACAGTGGCGAATAAAACCGATAGACAGGGGGAAAAAAAGAGAAGGCGACAGAGAAATATAGAAAATATGACCAAACACAGAAATGTATAATACGCAATAGAGAAGAACAGGCCATTCAAAGTAGTGCTTCTCTAAAATTAAATAATGCTAGTCTAGCGTTTCTAAAAATACAAATGGCAGAGACGTTAAATTGCAACCCTTTTTTTTGATTGTGGTAAATGTTTACTGTTGGTGCCTGATAAATGCTATTTAAATGTTTTCAGACATCATTGTGGAAGTCTATAATTGCAAACAAAGCCCACCGTTGCCGAGTCTCAGATTTTGCATTTGTATTTTCTATAACTGCAAATTGAATATCTTTTTTTTGTGCTCCTGAATTTCACAACACATTTGCTGGAAGAGTTCCTCTATCGTGCCATTTTCTTTTTTGGACTAGATCATTCTATTAATTAATCAAGCACACAACTGGGGCATTGATCGATACAAATATTAACTGTTGGATGCAGGCCGACCCCCATCTCTCTGCATGTTTCCTGTCTGTCTCTACTGTGCGCTGTCAATAAATAGCTGATTAATGAACCACTCACACTTCCATTCACTCCCATTGGAAATTTCACAACTTTGACACATGACCAGCTGACTTCATCAGCTCCGTGAAGCTACTGCACTCGAATGGAACAGCCCAGAAATGAAACCTACATTATTGAAGTATATGGTGTTAATCTTTTTGTTTTACCCATTTCAAACATAACTTATTTGCAACAAGTTTTATAATCCGTATAGCTAGGTAGTATCAGGAATAAATCTCCTTTGATAAATTTGAGTCCACTGACGCTTTGAGGCAGATGGAGGGGAAGAAAGGATTAAGAGTGAGACTGTTATGCATAGGATTGGCCTTGTATGTCATAATAATATAAAGAAACTAAAAACGACTCAAGTATGGGCACCCAACAAGGAGGAAGAAAGTGTGAGCAAGGGGGAGTTGCAGGGGGATAAAGGTAGAGAAGAGTATAAAGACTGCCCGACAGATTGGCCATCTGGACCTCTGAGCTGACAGCCTGACATGTTCCAAGCGCAGCAAATGTGGAGCAAATTCACGAAGCAGGGCCCCCTCTTGAGATACGCAGCACATTACACAGGAAGCATAATTAGAGGCATGGTGAGGCCTGCAGCATCACCTTGAACAGAATGGTCAAACAGAGATCAATGTTCTGCTCTCTAAATTAATGAGGCTAATGTTGGTGTGACAGCATCGACACTCGGGATCTGTGGGGAATCAGACAGATTTCACCATTTGTGAATGGAGACATGAAACAAGTACAAGCTTATTAAATTCCAGTGCATGCCAAAGAAAATGCCTCAAACACATAGCTAGAACCCAAGAAAAATGATTAATGAATATTTTAATTGGACCAATTCATATTGCTCACCAATAAAGTCATTATTTTCTTTATAAAACATACTGTCGAAAGTGAATAAAGAATACAGCTGCTTACTAAATATCAACAAATTCAAGGGAGGAGGGACAGAAATTTACAATAGAAAATTATCATTTTCCGCCGTAGAAAGGTTATGTCGAGAGGTCCAAAACAAACAATCCAAAACTCGGTGTGTCAAACTCAAAACGAATGAAACACAAGCACACGCAGGAACTACACACAGCAACATCTGCACTCTCCTTTGAGGAGAGAGGCGGGCTGATTATCTTAAGGAAAGTGAAGCATGTATTAAACAAAAGTCATACAATGTAAAGCAGTGCTCAGAGTTATCTTCCTTATGAAGACTGTAATTGTAAGATTTTTTTTTTCTCCACAAAGACATACACATTATACACATGAGAAAAGCCGATTCAGTAATGGAGCACTGCTGTACGTCAGGGGTGTTGAGGCTAGCTTAAGATTTTTTTGGGGGGAGGGGGGGTTATTTCATTTAAAAGAACCATTCCTGGATCTGTTATGGCTCTTATTTGGGAGAGCCAAAAGCCAAGAAGTATCCATTTGGCTCTTTGGTATTTGTCATTGAAAACTGCAGAAACACATATATATATTTATATATATAAAGTACAACGTTAACGACATTATAATTTCAGAAAATCACATTTTATCCTTGATAGGACTTTTTTTTCTTTTATCCCCTCATTTGCGTTTGATTGCCCTTGCTGTCCTCCAAATCGTACAAGACAGTCAAAGTTTGATTGCAGTTAATGACAACTTAAAAAAACAATTTCAAAAAAGCAAATAAACAAACATCTTCACCAAATGTTATTGGCTGGGGGATAGTTTGCCTTCTTCAGGCAATTTTCCACAAGCTCCAAATGGAGATTCCAGCTGCTTACTTAATTTCCACCAGACGTCAGACTTCCTCTTTACTGGCAGGTGCTTAAAAACTCAGTGACTCGTTCCATAAATTTTCTGCTCCAGTGAGGCACATTTACATCATAGCCTTTGAATAGTCTTTCTTTAAAAAAAAAAAAAAAGTAAAAAAAGTGAAAAATGACAGAACGATGCTTCATATGGAAACAAAATATGCAAGCCCACTTTAAATTATACACAGATTAGTTAACAGATTAGTTAACTAATTAGTTAACAGATCACCATTACTTGTTCAGTGCATTTTCATTGACGACTCATTGCTCGGTTTACACTTTTTAAAGCATCTTGAATTTGTACAGTGCCTCGTTGTCCTCATGGAGACAATAAGCTGTTAATATCTATACAATAAGCTTGGTTGTTGTTCATAATCATCCAGTTAGTTTTCATGAGTTTTCATCAAAAGGTCTACTGTGCAACATACAGTAAGATTGTATGTTCACAATCATCAGTGTCAGTATCTGTGTAGTGATGACGCGATGTGATGGAACGGAGCAAAGCCAATGACCAAAGACCACAGGCCAAAAAAAGACATTAGAAAATTTTAAGAAAAAAAAAAAAAGACAGTAGTGTCTCCTTGTGTTGGTCCGTGGTTGCCTTTGTTAGCGTGGAATGCCATTGTAAGTGTGTCCTTAAATGTGAACTATGGGAGTAGGATCCTGGTGGGTTCTCTGCATATGTCTCTCTCCTTGCGTCTCTGTGGTTTGCTGCATCATCCGAAAGCAGTCCGTTTGAGGGTTAATGGATGGTAGGCAAATCTCCCAACCAGGCACCGGGTAGGGGGCGTGGACATGTATACTCATTCTGCAAGAACAGAAAAAAAAATACAATGAAGACCATTTAACAGTTGGCCTGCACCAGTTACAGAGGTGGTGGTTACAATGTAAAGTTAATTACAGTGCCCAGTGATTTGATAACAGTACAATGGGGCTGTGACAGTGCCAGCAAAGCAAATTAGGGTAAGCAATTAAGCAGATGATGAAATCCCATAAGCTTAGATAACTTGGAAGGCTGAGGTGGAGTGACTTCCCAAATGTCTCACAAAGATTAAAAGGCAGCTCAGCACACAAGTATTCTTTTTGAAAATGTTAATTAAAGCTGAAATTAAAATATTAAATTTTTCACTTTAGTCGGTAACTGTTTACTACTCTTTGATGATTAACATACAACTGGATTAATTATTATAACAATTTTAATGAATTATTATGGTTATTGAAAGAGGAACATTTTCCCCCGTTATTTTTCAGACTCTTGTTTTTAGAACAACGTGTTCCTGAAAAAAATATATAGAGTAACTTTTGCATTATACATATCCATCCATCCCTCATCTGTGTGTTTGGACTGTGGGAGGAAGTAGCTGGAGAGAAGATGTAAAGACCCCAGACATGATTAAAACGCAGGACTATCTTATTGTGGGGCAACAGTGCTAACCGCTACACCACCATGCTCTGAGTATCTTGATGCATGCTCAATCATCCAGGTAAGAAAATCACAAAAGGTTAATTCCTGATCCTCTGGACATAGTGTTTTCAGTGGGAGAAATGTTTTATGGACGAACCTTATTATAAGGTTCATCGACGAACATTGCCATTGTTCGTTAGTCGTGCTAGTTTTAGTCATTATGTAAATGTACTGTTTATAAGGCTGGAGAAACTTGCAGTCAGCTGAGAGTGAAGACGTCACTTGGATGAGTGGCGAAGCGTTTCGTCCACTGAAAAAGTCCAGATGAACAGAGTCAACTTTTTGGTCATGCTCTCAGCAGTTGTCTTTCTATCCATGTTAATTCTCTGACAGACCTAGTGACCTGTGCAGAGTGCACCCTGGGGGATAAGTGCATGGTCACACCTAAATACAGGGATAATAAAAGGCTCATTTCTATCACACAGCACATTGGATACACTAGAAAAAGTAAATTAGAAATCATCACAGGTGAATAATTTGGAACAGTTTAAATGTCAGTGCTTTCCCACAGGTCAAGTCAACCTTGTTGAGATGCTGCAAATAAGTAAGAATTTTGTTTGACATTTTACTCTAACCTGCTATGAACTGATCTCCACACGGAAAAAAAAAGGCAAAGGCACACTCAGCCTCCTTATCCAATTTTGCCTCTGAGCATTTTTTTTCTCAGACCCTTTACAACTTAACCTTTAAAAGAGCCTATTTGTGACTTGGCTACAGGTAAATCCACATTGCATTAATAAGAAAAAAAAATGCTCAGAGTTTTGACAGGCTAAGCAATTTCTAAAGCTTTCTGAATCTGCTCAAAATTATTCCAGCTCAACTTTTTGCTGCTCAAGCTGAGATTGTTGTCAGTGTGAAGCAGATCTCTGTAACAAAGGGCTCAGACGAGTATGCCCCGAGCAGAACTTTGATTTAAACGTTATCAAACAGGCTGACAAGTCTTCACTCCACTCTTTATCTACCTCTCAGGTGGATGTGAAAGAAGTGGAGACAGCTGCACAAATTGTCATACCTTAGACAATTTCAACATAGCACAAAAACAGAAACAACTTGCAGCAAAACCTCAGACTGTGCATCTCTGAACACATGTGTAGCAACACAGAGACAATAAAGTGCACAACTCTCTGCAGACACACGCCTAAATGGAAGGAAATAATCCTATCAGGTACTGTGCCATCAGATCATCCACTCAGTAATTTCTGCCGTTAATCAGTATTGCAGACTTAATTTATCACATTGCAAACAGTATGCAGAATATGAGTGTCATTTGTTCATCTTGTAAAACATAATCAAATCCTGGCAAGGTGTACAAGTTACTTTATACAGATTTATAAAAAAAATACAATTATATATGCATAAACAAGCACTGAATTTCAGCCATCAGTCAGCAAGATATATGGAAAGGTCTTGAATAGATCTTCATAAATATGCATGTAACAGATGTGCCTGCAATCCTGGTAGATTCACAAATGCACTCAGTTGATATCCTCCCATGCATCCAATTGGCACATATCATTTTTAAGTTGCTTTAGTGTGCCTATAGTTGCTGCTGTGGCTACAAGCCACTTTGACACTTACAGTAACTCTATCCAAAGTCTGTTGTTGCAGATGCCTTCTCTGTTCTGTACCCGGGGCTGTTATTGCTTTTGCTGCTGCTCTGTGCATTGATGGGCAAAGAGGTCCCCTAACAACACATCACAACCAAATATAAATTGATGCAGAACTGTAGTGGTCCTGATTACAGTTTGCACAGTCTGTACTTTGCATTCCAGAAACAACTTGGAACATTACAGAATGTGGTCAGAATGGCTGTAATTTTAATCTGTATTCAAGAGCTATTCTTCACATAACTTGCTGAGTGATGGCAGAAGTGAGGACTGATGATAAAAGCCCACAATTTCCACATGTTAATTAATGAGCTTTATGTTGTTGTCTTGCATTTGTGCACTGCAATTATGCAAAATGTCCTCTTTTTAGCACAGTGCAGACTTTCCTTCACGGCTACTGACATCTGAGCTGAGCTATTGCAAAACTCATTATGGTCCTTCAAGATGATTTTCTTGAATTGCTTGGGCAAATGAGTGCTATTGTAATAAACACTTAAGCTTATACCTCTTCAAACACTTCCAGTGCAAACAGCCATTAAATGGTCAGTGGCTTTTAAAGCTATACGTTTTATATCCTCACATGCTGGATGTCTAAGAATATCTTTGTTTCCAGACTCCATCATTCAAATCACTTCTACTGGTGAAAAAAGAAAAGATCATTAACGTCCTTCACAGCAACAGTGAAGGTTGTCCTATCCCCCCCTCAAAAAAACAAAAAACAAACAAACAAAACAAAAAAAAAAACAGTGAAGGTTGCCGTTACACAGCAATGAAGAAGTTTTGTCACCAGTCATCAGAAAAACGGACTTCACTTAAGCAGTTAAGTATTTTCTTATTGTAGAAAAATGACATTTTTTCTCTCCTGTTGCTTTCCCACCATTGTTTAGCAGGACAGCTGGAGAGCAATGCTGACCTTTTTTTTTTTTTTTAAAAACCATAGCAAAATGTATTTGCAAGGGCATTTGACTTCTTCACCTGCTTGTTAAAACCTCTGCAGGAACTACTGGTATATTCAATGAAGCAACACATATGCTGGTGTGCTTTCTTTTTTCTAGTAGCTTTCTCGGAGTTTAAAACAGGTGGGAAAAAGCTCAATAAATTCTATATTCAGGGGTCCCTGCCTCCCACCACTGAAAAATTGCAATATGTGGTAGAAGTGTAGCTGCTGTTTACTTACAACTGAAAATCACAGAGAACCTATTTCACTGTGCCACACACACACACACACACACACACACACACAAAAAAAATCTCCCCCACATTGCAGCCCTTTCCAGGCATCTGAACTGACAAACTTAATGTCCACAGTAAAGCCAGTAGGCGATAAGATAGTCCAAAAGAGAATCCAAAAATTTGAGGAAGATTTCTTTCTTTTTTTTTTTTTTTTATCCAAATGACACGTCTACTTTGTTATTTTAGATCTCTTGCCAACCCATAACCATCCACCCTCTTGGATGCTTGTGCAGTCCTGCTAGTTGTTCAGAAAAGAAGACATAAGAAGCTGGCGTTGATCCTGGTGGTTTCAAAATGGACAGTTCCCCCTAAATACACAGACAGAGATGGCTTGGCTTTTGTAGCACCAACCTCATCAGTCCCCCTATACAGATTTACTGGGGACAGAAGTGATGTGTAGGGTTCAGCCTCTCAGGGAGTAACATTGTGAATAGGCCTGGCACAGAAATCTAGGGCCGTCTGCTGTAGTGGCATTACTTAGGGCGATTGTGGCTCAAGAGTTGACAGTTCGTCTTGTACTCGGAAAGTTGCAGGTTGGACAGTCTCGGTCGTTGTGTCCTTGGGCAAGACACTTCACCCGTTGCCTACTGGTGGTGGTCAGAGGGCCCGGTGGCGCCAGTGTCCGGCAGCCTCGCCTCTGTCAGTGCGCCCCAGGGTGGCTGTGGCTACAATGTAGACTTGCCATCACCAGTGTGTGAATGTGTGTAGGTGGGTGAATGGGTGGGTGGATGACTGAATGTAGTGTAAAGCGCTTTGGGGTCCATAGTGACTAAGTAAAGCGCTATACAAGTGCAGGCCCTTACTTTGAAACACAAAGCATGTCCCCAAAAGTAGTACTGTATGAAGGCTCATGATTTATTCATAGTGAATCAAGTCCCACATTCCAACTCATGTACTAAACAGTTGTGGATGATATTGTTGATAAGTATCCCCAGTACTCTAATCTTTTACTGTCACTCTCGATAACAGTGAAATTAATTTTCAGATGAAGCCTGCTTATACAAGAGTATTCCATAGTCAATGTAAGTATGACTTAATAATTTCTTGAAAAATTATGCATACAACCAGGGCCCATAAATGTGAGCCCTTTGCTTGTAAGCTTTCTTTTTTGAGTAAAATAAGTATTGCACTACTCTAACACAGCTATGAATAAATTCAAGATAGCAAGAAGGTTTCTGGGTTTCAATCTGCTGGCTGGGGCTTTCTGGTGTAGAGTTTGTATGTTTCCCCTAAGCCTGGATGGGTTCTCTCTGGATATTCTGATTTCCAACCGCAGTCTAAAGATATGTATACAAGGTTAAGAGTTGATTCTTAATTGGTCATAGGTGTGAATGTGGTTGTCTCTATGTATTAGCCCTGTGATGGACTAGCAACCTGTCCACAGTATACCCTGCTTCTCAACCAATGACAACTGGGCTAGGCGCCAGCCCCACTGTATGCCTAAATTGCATTAGTGGTTAAGAGTTTCTATGGCCTTCTGTATTTGATTAGCAGTGGGAAATTAGTTGTTCCAAAAATGACCAAGTTGTTAAAGTGTGTACAGATGTATTTATTCAACGTTTGATAAACAGTTCTTATTTATCTCTATGTATTTATTTTTGTGTTTTGTACTTTCTGATCTTGGCACAAAAATCAAATCCATGGTGAAAGTCATGTTTCATTTCATCTGACATTGTAAGATTTGAAAATAAAGGTTAATTATATTTGAGCCTGCTGGTTTTGAATGATCAGTTATATTTAATTTCAGTATATAATTTTAACAGTCTAAAATACGTGTGGATGAATATTAGATTCAGATAGAATGCAATGCTAAAATCTTGACACTAATTTAACAGACTGAAAAGACTTCAAAAACAGCACAAAGGGGATGCTATAATAAACCACAGAACATTTTTGTAGTTTTTTTAGGCTACAAATACATCTAATCTAGTTCTAAAATCATAATTTGACAACTACTAGGCCTACAGTTTTAATAGTATTCAAACCTTTAATCAAGTTTTTTGAAGGCAATATGAGTTTCCAAGGATTGTTTTATGATTTTCATCATGGACTGACAGGTGTTTTAATCCAACCTTTGAGCAAGCTTTCTACACGCTGTGAAGTGCTTTCATATTAGGCTTGCTTCTGTCTTTAGTCTCTGTTCACTGACATGCGATTGCTTTTTTCAGCATTTGGACCTCAGTGTCAGAAGAAAGCCAGTACAATAATTTCATTTTAGAGACCTAGCGAATCCAGTTTCCGGTCTAGTTCCAAAATTCTCTCTCTCTTAACTTTCACACCAACCCACTGCATAACCCCCATCTCTGTGGGTTTGTGACTGCCGATTTCAGAATTCCTATGTCATATCTTGCGCGCGTGCGCACACACACACACACACACACACACACACCTGTAAAACCTATATTCTTGATCACTAATTAGGATTTATAATTGACACTTTATGTTGTGAGGGAATGTACTGGCTGTGAGTGCTGTGAGAGTGATTTGTGTTGTGTATATTGGCTGTATGGTTGCTGGTGTTTTTGTTACTCATTCTTGCAGAATATTATCTGAAACCATGCTCTGTAAACAAAGTGCTGCCAAATGACTTCATTATTTGGCTATTTGATTTGTGTTAGAATCATAGTTGCAAAATCATATGGGTGCAGGATGAAAAGAGGATGGGTTTCCATTAAAGTTAAAGTTAATTCTGAAAAAAATTCCAGATAATCAACAAAAGAAAATGTGACTTAAAATGCATTTCTTTGAAAATATCAGTCCTCTGTAATATGCTATTTATATTCTCTCTATATATGCCCTGTGGTGGGCAGATGTCAGTTTCTATTTCACAAAAGTATTCTATTAAATGTTTTGGAATTAAAGTCCACTCAAACATAGTCATACAATTGAATGACAAGCAGCTTCACAACCACTTATATTGCCACCTATTATCTTGGGACAAATTAAGCGGATAAATGATCCTGAGTTGATTCCAGGCATTTGGAATCAGAAGCTGCCAATTTGTATTTGGTAGCTGTTCACTGGAACTCTCTGTGAAGAGCTGTATAGTGATGAAATACAAGCGAAGGAGGACATCTTTAGACCAAAAGACGAAGAGATATAAAAACTGTAGGAGTAGAAAAACAATCTGGTGCAAAGAAGGGAAAAAACTGGAATGAAGTTGCCAGCTGGTTAACACCCAAAGGCCTGGAAGATCATTAAAGAAAACTAAAGTGAATGATCACAGAATCCTTTGGCAAAGTCGCTGTCAAAATCTGCAATTGATAGATGCTCTCATGTATGAAGTCCAGAGAATTTAAGGTTATTCCAAGTGGGGGGGGGAAACCCCGGACAAAAACCTATATATTTCAAATTAGGTTGGTTTGTATAATTGGATAATCTGAGAATGTGGGAGTATGTACATAAATGGAAATAATTCCTAAACAGTTAACACAGTACTTTTGTTAAAGCACTTTAATTGATCCTAAAGTTCTGCATTTAAATCATGCCTTGATTGTTTACCACAGAATTTGGCTGTGGTATAAAAATAAAAATGTATAAAAAGTGTATTAAAATGACCTGAAAGAGCCAAAAACAAAAAACAAAAAACCCCCAGACAAAATCTATTCTATCCACTCATGTACCCTAATTAAGGTGGGCTTAATCATTCCATCTTTTTCTCACCCTCGTTCTCTTCTCGTGCATCTGAGGTCTGAAGCAGCCAGAGCTGCACCTAGGCAGCTGCCCAAACCACAGCTGTTCTGATTTTGACACACAGCGCATTCTGTGTGTCAAAATCAGAACAGGATAGTGCTCAGTTAACCTCCCCACAACCTAACAACCTTTCTGGTTGGAAATCCAGCTTTGCAGTGTCGCTCAGAAGACACACAGCCGCTGCTGCCTGTTTTTTTTTTTTTTTTTTTACAATTGATTATGCTTTTTCACAATGGAATGTCAATATTTTAAAATATTCAATGCAATCAAATAGTTAATATACAGTGGGGCAAAAAAGTATTTAGTCAGCCACCGATTGTGCAAGTTCCCCCACCTAAAATGATGACAGAGGTCAGTAATTTGCACCAGAGGTACACTTCAACTGTGAGAGACAGAATGTGAAAAAAAAATCCATGAATCCACATGGTAGGATTTGTAAAGAATTTATTCGTAAATCAGGGTGGAAAATAAGTATTTGGTCAATAACAAAAATACAACTCAATACTTTGTAACATAACCTTTGTTGGCAATAACAGAGGTCAAACGTTTACTATAGGTCTTTACCAGGTTTGCACACACAGTAGCTGGTATTTTGGCCCATTCCTCCATGCAGATCTTCTCGAGAGCAGTGATGTTTTGGGGCTGTCGCCGAGCAACACGGACTTTCAACTCCCGCCACAGATTTTCTATGGGGTTGAGGTCTGGAGACTGGCTAGGCCACTCCAGGACTTTCAAATGCTTCTTACGGAGCCACTCCTTTGTTGCCCGGGCGGTGTGTTTTGGATCATTGTCATGTTGGAAGACCCAGCCTCGTTTCATCTTCAAAGTTCTCACTGATGGAAGGAGGTTTTGGCTCAAAATCTCACGATACATGGCCCCATTCATTCTGTCCTTAACACGGATCAGTCGTCCTGTCCCCTTGGCAGAAAAACAGCCCCATAGCATGATGTTTCCACCCCCATGCTTCACAGTAGGTATGGTGTTCTTGGGATGCAACTCAGTATTCTTCTTCCTCCAAACACGACGAGTTGAGTTTATACCAAAAAGTTCTACTTTGGTTTCATCTGACCACATGACATTCTCCCAATCCTCTGCTGTATCATCCATGTGCTCTCTGGCAAACTTCAGACGGGCCTGGACATGCACTGGCTTCAGCAGCGGAACACGTCTGGCACTGCGGGATTTGATTCCCTGCCGTTGTAGTGTGTTACTGATGGTGACCTTTGTTACTTTGGTCCCAGCTCTCTGCAGGTCATTCACCAGGTCCCCCCGTGTGGTTCTGGGATCTTTGCTCACCGTTCTCATGATCATTTTGACCCCACGGGATGAGATCTTGCGTGGAGCCCCAGATCGAGGGAGATTATCAGTGGTCTTGTATGTCTTCCATTTTCTGATGATTGCTCCCACAGTTGATTTTTTCACACCAAGCTGCTTGCCTATTGTAGATTCACTCTTCCCAGTCTGGTGCAGGTCTACAATACTTTTCCTGGTGTCCTTCGAAAGCTCTTTGGTCTTGGCCATGGCGGAGTTTGGAGTCTGACTGTTTGAGGCTGTGGACAGGTGTCTTTTATACAGATGATGAGTTCAAACAGGTGCCATTCATACAGGTAACGAGTGGGGGACAGAAAAGCTTCTTACAGAAGACGTTACAGGTCTGTGAGAGCCAGAGATTTTCCTTGTTTGAGGTGACCAAATACTTATTTTCCACCCTAATTTACGAATAAATTCTTTACAAATCCTACCATGTGATTCATGGATTTTTTTTTCACATTCTGTCTCTCACAGTTGAAGTGTACCTCTGGTGCAAATTACTGACCTCTGTCATCATTTTAAGTGGGGGAACTTGCACAATCAGTGGCTGACTAAATACTTTTTTGCCCCACTGTATGCTGACAGACTGCACTGTGCTTCTATTAGTCAAAGCCCGTCCAATCAGGCTTTTTTATTTACAGTCTATAATTGTATAGAATTTGATGCAGTTGACAATATTGTCCTATTTGTCTTAAAGGGCTTTTTCTGTTAGGGTAAGGAAGTTTTCCTTTAACTCTTCTCTGACCTTTGGGGTTCTGCAAGGCTCAATCCGAGACCAGTTATTATTCTCTTTTTAGATCCTTGCTTTAGCCAGCATCTCAATCTTTTTTTTTTTGGCATTTCTTATCATTTTTATGCAAAAGACATTTAGCTGCATATGTCTTAAGCCTCACCAGCTGGATATGCTGTCCAACCTAGTTCTCTTTTTATCCCAGATAACTGACTGGCTCTCCAACAATGACCTTGTTTTAAATTCCAATAAGACTGAGGTCATGATTATGGCTCCTCCTGAAAAGCTTTTAAGAATTAGTGCAGTGATTGCTTCCTTTTGTTCATCTGCGAACTCCAGTGTTCGCAATCTCAGTGAAATATTTGATCACATTCCTCTCTTTCTCTCACTTAGGGGACACTCATTTGGGAGCTATAGTCTGTTCCCCTGAATTGGAGGAAATTGTTCATGCATTTGTGTCATTGCATCTAGATTACTGTAATATTAGATAAATCATCTCTTTCCCACCTCTAAGCGATACAAAATGTTACAGCCATGCTCATTACATAATCTAGCAAACAAGTTGACATTACCCTAATTTTATACTTTCTATATTGGCTTCCATGTATTTTGAGAATTAATTTTAAAATTCTCATACTTTCAGTGGTGGGAATGAGAATCAGCACCTCCAAATCTGAGGCCATGGTCCTCAGCCGGAAAAGGGTGGAGTGTCCACTCCGGGTCAGGGACGAGACCCTGCCCCAAGTGGAGGAGTTTAAGTATCTCGGGGTCTTGTTCACGAGTGATGGGAGAAGGGAGCCGGAGATCGACAGATGGATTGGCGCAGCGGCTGCAGTGATGCGGCCGCTGTACCAGTCTGTTGTGGTGAAAAGAGAGCTGAGTGTAAAAGCAAAGCTCTCAATTTACCGGTCAATCTACGTCCCTACCCTCACCTATGGTCACGAGCTGTGGGTAGTGACCAAAAGAACGAGATCGCGGATACAAGCGGCGGAAATGAGCTTCCTCCAAAGGGTGGCTGGCCTCTCCCTTAGAGATAGGGTGAGAAGTTCGGCCATCCGGGAGGGGCTCAGAGTAGAGCAGCTGCTCCTCCACATCGAAAGGAGCCAGCTGAGGTGGTTCGGGCATCTGACAAGGATGCCTCCTGGGTGAGGTGTTCCAGGGCATGTCCCACCGGGAGGAGGCCCCGGGGCAGACCCAGGACACGCTGGAGAGATTATATCTCTCGGCTGGCCTGGGAACGCCTTGGTGTTCCCCCGGATAAGCTGGAGGAGGTGGCTGGGGAGAGGGAGGTCTGGGCTTCTCTGCTTAGGCTGCTGCCCCCGTGATCCGGTCCCGGATAAGCGGAAGAAAATGGATGGATCATACTTTCATACAGAGCATTAAATCGACTAGCTCCAGACTATTTATCTAATCCTAACCCTAACCTACTTCTTATTAAACACACCATTGACACCATGGTGTGTGACCATTGATTAACAACCACTGACCAAAACCCACTGATCAATGGCCATGAGTACCATTCACAGAGAGTTGGGGAATGGCTGCAATCACAGCATTGTAAGATGGCAAAAGATGTACCATTAGGCCCCTCCTCGATTCAGAGATGGTCTTTCCCTTTTCACGTAAATGGCTTCCTTGACTCCGCGCTCAAACCAGCGTTCCTCCCTGTCCAAGATGTGTACATCCTCATCATTGAAAGAGTGTCCACTGGCCTGTAGGTGTAGATGTACATAGACTGCAGAGTCCTGGCCTGATGAGGTAGCATATCTGTGTTGTGCCATCCGCTTCGCCAAAGGTTGTTTGGTTTTTCCGATGTATAAATCCTGGCAATCCTCCTGGCACAACACAGAAGAGCTACCTCATCAGGCCAGGACTCTGCAGTCTATTTACACCTACAGGCCAGTGGACACTCTTCCAATGATGAGGATGTACACATCTTGGACAGGGAGGAACGTTGGTTTGAGTGCGGAGTCAAGGAAGCCATTTACGTGAAAAGGGAAAGACCATCTCTGAATCGAGGAGGGGCCTAATGGTACATCTTTTGCCATCTTACAATGCTGTGATTGCAGCCATTCCCCAACTCTCTGTGAATGGTACTCATGGCCATTGATCAGTGGGTTTTGGTCAGTGGTTGTTAATCAATGGTCACACACCATGGTGTCAATGGTGTGTTTAATAAGAAGTAGGTTAGGGTTAGGATTAGATAAATAGTCTGGAGCTAGTCGATTTAATGCTCTGTATGAAAGTATGATCCATCCATTTTCTTCCGCTTATCCGGGACCGGATCACGGGGGCAGCAGCCCAAGCAGAGAAGCCCAGACCTCCCTCTCCCCAGCCACCTCCTCCAGCTTATCCGGGGGAACACCAAGGCGTTCCCAGGCCAGCGAGAGATATAATCTCTCCAGCGTGTCCTGGGTCTGCCCCGGGGCCTCCTCCCGGTGGGACATGCCTGGAACACCTCGACCCAGGGGGCATCCTTGTCAGATGCCCGAACCACCTCAACTGGCTCCTTTCGATGTGGAGCAGCAGCTGCTCTACTCTGAGCCCCTCCCGAATGGCCGAACTTCTCACCCTATCTCTAAGGGAGGAGGCCAGCCACCCTTTGGAGGAACCTCATTTCGCCGCCTGTATTCACGATCTCGTTCTTTTGGTCACTACCCACAGCTCGTGACCATAGGTGAGGGTAGGGACGTAGATTGACCGGTAAATTGAGAGCTTTGCTTTTACACTCAGCTCTCTTTTCACCACAACAGACTGGTACAGCGGCCGCATCACTGCAGCCGCTGCGCCAATCCATCTGTCGATCTCCGGCTCCCTTCTCCCATCACTCGTGAACAAGACCCCGAGATACTTAAACTCCTCCACTTGGGGCAGGGTCTCGTCCCTGACCCGGAGTGGACACTCCACCCTTTTCCGGCTGAGGACCATGGCCTCAGATTTGGAGGTGCTGATTCTCATTCCCACCACTGAAAGTATGAGAATTTTAAAATTAATTCTCAAAATACCTGGAAGCCAATATAGAAAGTATAAAATTAGGGTAATGTCAACTTGTTTGCTAGATTATGTAATGAGCATGGCTGTAACATTTTGTATCGCTTAGAGGTGGGAAAGAGATGATTTATCTAATATTACAGTAATCTAGATGCAATGACACAAATGCATGAACAATTTCCTCCAATTCAGGGGAACAGACTATAGCTCCCAAATGAGTGTCCCCTAAGTGAGAGAAAGAGAGGAATGTGATCAAATATTTCACTGAGATTGCGAACACTGGAGTTCGCAGATGAACAAAAGGAAGCAATCACTGCACTGATTCTTAAAAGCTTTTCAGGAGGAGCCATAATCATGACCTCAGTCTTATTGGAATTTAAAACAAGGTCATTGTTGGAGAGCCAGTCAGTTATCTGGGATAAAAAGAGAACTAGGTTGGACAGCATATCCAGCTGGTGAGGCTTAAGACATATGCAGCTAAATGTCTTTTGCATAAAAATGATAAGAAATGCCAAAAAAAAAAAAGATTGAGATGCTGGCTAAAGCAAGGATCTAAAAAGAGAATAATAACTGGTCTCGGATTGAGCCTTGCAGAACCCCAAAGGTCAGAGAAGAGTTAAAGGAAAACTTCCTTACCCTAACAGAAAAAGCCCTTTAAGACAAATAGGACAATATTGTCAACTGCATCAAATTCTATACAATTATAGACTGTAAATAAAAAAGCCTGATTGGACGGGCTTTGACTAATAGAAGCACAGTGCAGTCTGTCAGCATACAGTGGGGCAAAAAAGTATTTAGTCAGCCACCGATTGTGCAAGTTCCCCCACTTAAAATGATGACAGAGGTCAGTAATTTGCACCAGAGGTACACTTCAACTGTGAGAGACAGAATGTGAAAAAAAAATCCATGAATTCACATGGTAGGATTTGTAAAGAATTTATTCGTAAATTAGGGTGGAAAATAAGTATTTGGTCACCTCAAACAAGGAAAATCTCTGGCTCTCACAGACCTGTAACGTCTTCTGTAAGAAGCTTTTCTGTCCCCCACTCGTTACCTGTATGAATGGCACCTGTTTGAACTCATCATCTGTATAAAAGACACCTGTCCACAGCCTCAAACAGTCAGACTCCAAACTCCGCCATGGCCAAGACCAAAGAGCTTTCGAAGGACACCAGGAAAAGTATTGTAGACCTGCACCAGACTGGGAAGAGTGAATCTACAATAGGCAAGCAGCTTGGTGTGAAAAAATCAACTGTGGGAGCAATCATCAGAAAATGGAAGACATACAAGACCACTGATAATCTCCCTCGATCTGGGGCTCCACGCAAGATCTCATCCCGTGGGGTCAAAATGATCATGAGAACGGTGAGCAAAGATCCCAGAACCACACGGGGGGACCTGGTGAATGACCTGCAGAGAGCTGGGACCAAAGTAACAAAGGTCACCATCAGTAACACACTACAACGGCAGGGAATCAAATCCCGCAGTGCCAGACGTGTTCCGCTGCTGAAGCCAGTGCATGTCCAGGCCCGTCTGAAGTTTGCCAGAGAGCACATGGATGATACAGCAGAGGATTGGGAGAATGTCATGTGGTCAGATGAAACCAAAGTAGAACTTTTTGGTATAAACTCAACTCGTCGTGTTTGGAGGAAGAAGAATACTGAGTTGCATCCCAAGAACACCATACCTACTGTGAAGCATGGGGGTGGAAACATCATGCTATGGGGCTGTTTTTCTGCCAAGGGGACAGGACGACTGATCCGTGTTAAGGACAGAATGAATGGGGCCATGTATCGTGAGATTTTGAGCCAAAACCTCCTTCCATCAGTGAGAACTTTGAAGATGAAACGAGGCTGGGTCTTCCAACATGACAATGATCCAAAACACACCGCCCGGGCAACAAAGGAGTGGCTCCGTAAGAAGCATTTGAAAGTCCTGGAGTGGCCTAGCCAGTCTCCAGACCTCAACCCCATAGAAAATCTGTGGCGGGAGTTGAAAGTCCGTGTTGCTCGGCGACAGCCCCAAAACATCACTGCTCTCGAGAAGATCTGCATGGAGGAATGGGCCAAAATACCAGCTACTGTGTGTGCAAACCTGGTAAAGACCTATAGTAAACGTTTGACCTCTGTTATTGCCAACAAAGGTTATGTTACAAAGTATTGAGTTGTATTTTTGTTATTGACCAAATACTTATTTTCCACCCTGATTTACGAATAAATTCTTTACAAATCCTACCATGTGGATTCATGGATTTTTTTTCACATTCTGTCTCTCACAGTTGAAGTGTACCTCTGGTGCAAATTACTGACCTCTGTCATCATTTTAGGTGGGGGAACTTGCACAATCGGTGGCTGACTAAATACTTTTTTGCCCCACTGTATATTCTAAATTTGATTGCATAAATGAAATTTTAAAATATTAGACATTCCATTGTGAAAAAGCATAATCAATTGTAAAAAAAAAAAAAAAAAAACAGGCAGCACGGCTGTGTGTCTTCTGAGCGACACTGCAAAGCTGGATTTCCAACCAGAAAGGTTGTTAGGTTGTGGGGAGGTTAACTGAGCACTATCCTGTTCTGATTTTGACACACAGAATGCGCTGTGTGTCAAAATCAGAACAGCTGTGGTTTGGGCAGCTGCCTAGGTGCAGCTCTGGCTGCTTCAGACCTCAGATGCACGAGAAGAGAACGAGGGTGAGAAAAAGATGGAATGATTAAGCCCACCTTAATTAGGGTACATGAGTGGATAGAATAGATTTTGTCTGGGGGTTTTTTGTTTTTTGTTTTTGGCTCTTTCAGGTCATTTTAATACACTTTTTATACATTTTTATTTTTATACCACAGCCAAATTCTGTGGTAAACAATCAAGGCATGATTTAAATGCAGAACTTTAGGATCAATTAAAGTGCTTTAACAAAAGTACTGTGTTAACTGTTTAGGAATTATTTCCATTTATGTACATACTCCCACATTCTCAGATTATCCAATTATACAAACCAACCTAATTTGAAATATATAGGTTTTTGTCCGGGGTTTCCCCCCCCACTTGGAATAACCTTAAATTCTCTGGACTTCATACATGAGAGCATCTATCAATTGCAGATTTTGACAGCGACTTTGCCAAAGGATTCTGTGATCATTCACTTTAGTTTTCTTTAATGATCTTCCAGGCCTTTGGGTGTTAACCAGCTGGCAAGTTCATTCCAGTTTTTTCCCTTCTTTGCACCAGATTGTTTTTCTACTCCTACAGTTTTTATATCTCTTCGTCTTTTGGTCTAAAGATGTCCTCCTTCGCTTGTATTTCATCACTATACAGCTCTTCACAGAGAGTTCCAGTGAACAGCTACCAAATACAAATTGGCAGCTTCTGATTCCAAATGCCTGGAATCAACTCAGGATCATTTATCCGCTTAATTTGTCCCAAGATAATAGGTGGCAATATAAGTGGTTGTGAAGCTGCTTGTCATTCAATTGTATGACTATGTTTGAGTGGACTTTAATTCCAAAACATTTAATAGAATACTTTTGTGAAATAGAAACTGACATCTGCCCACCACAGGGCATATATAGAGAGAATATAAATGGCATATTACAGAGGACTGATATTTTCAAAGAAATGCATTTTAAGTCACATTTTCTTTTGTTGATTATCTGGAATTTTTTTCAGAATTAACTTTTAACTTTAATGGAAACCCATCCTCTTTTCATCCTGCACCCATATGATTTTGCAACTATGATTCTAACACAAATCAAATAGCCAAATAATGAAGTCATTTGGCAGCACTTTGTTTACAGAGCATGGTTTCAGATAATATTCTGCAAGAATGAGTAACAAAAACACCAGCAACCATACAGCCAATATACACAACACAAATCACTCTCACAGCACTCACAGCCAGTACATTCCCTCACAACATAAAGTGTCAATTATAAATCCTAACTAGTGATCAAGAATATAGGTTTTACAGGGTGTGTGTGTGTGTGTGTGTGTGTGTGTGTGTGTGTGTGTGTGTGTGTGTGTGTGTGCGCGCGCGCAAGATATGACATAGGAATTCTGAAATCGGCAGTCACAAACCCACAGAGATGGGGGTTATGCAGTGGGTTGGTGTGAAAGTTAAGAGAGAGAGAATTTTGGAACTAGACCGGAAACTGGATTCGCTAGGTCTCTAAAATGAAATTATTGTACTGGCTTTCTTCTGACACTGAGGTCCAAATGCTGAAAAAAGCAATCGCATGTCAGTGAACAGAGACTAAAGACAGAAGCAAGCCTAATATGAAAGCACTTCACAGCGTGTAGAAAGCTTGCTCAAAGGTTGGATTAAAACACCTGTCAGTCCATGATGAAAATCATAAAACAATCCTTGGAAACTCATATTGCCTTCAAAAAACTTGATTAAAGGTTTGAATACTATTAAAACTGTAGGCCTAGTAGTTGTCAAATTATGATTTTAGAACTAGATTAGATGTATTTGTAGCCTAAAAAAACTACAAAAATGTTCTGTGGTTTATTATAGCATCCCCTTTGTGCTGTTTTTGAAGTCTTTTCAGTCTGTTAAATTAGTGTCAAGATTTTAGCATTGCATTCTATCTGAATCTAATATTCATCCACACGTATTTTAGACTGTTAAAATTATATACTGAAATTAAATATAACTGATCATTCAAAACCAGCAGGCTCAAATATAATTAACCTTTATTTTCAAATCTTACAATGTCAGATGAAATGAAACATGACTTTCACCATGGATTTGATTTTTGTGCCAAGATCAGAAAGTACAAAACACAAAAATAAATACATAGAGATAAATAAGAACTGTTTATCAAACGTTGAATAAATACATCTGTACACACTTTAACAACTTGGTCATTTTTGGAACAACTAATTTCCCACTGCTAATCAAATACAGAAGGCCATAGAAACTCTTAACCACTAATGCAATTTAGGCATACAGTGGGGCTGGCGCCTAGCCCAGTTGTCATTGGTTGAGAAGCAGGGTATACTGTGGACAGGTTGCTAGTCCATCACAGGGCTAATACATAGAGACAACCACATTCACACCTATGACCAATTAAGAATCAACTCTTAACCTTGTATACATATCTTTAGACTGCGGTTGGAAATCAGAATATCCAGAGAGAACCCATCCAGGCTTAGGGGAAACATACAAACTCTACACCAGAAAGCCCCAGCCAGCAGATTGAAACCCAGAAACCTTCTTGCTATCTTGAATTTATTCATAGCTGTGTTAGAGTAGTGCAATACTTATTTTACTCAAAAAAGAAAGCTTACAAGCAAAGGGCTCACATTTATGGGCCCTGGTTGTATGCATAATTTTTCAAGAAATTATTAAGTCATACTTACATTGACTATGGAATACTCTTGTATAAGCAGGCTTCATCTGAAAATTAATTTCACTGTTATCGAGAGTGACAGTAAAAGATTAGAGTACTGGGGATACTTATCAACAATATCATCCACAACTGTTTAGTACATGAGTTGGAATGTGGGACTTGATTCACTATGAATAAATCATGAGCCTTCATACAGTACTACTTTTGGGGACATGCTTTGTGTTTCAAAGTAAGGGCCTGTATTTGTATAGCGCTTTACTTAGTCACTATGGACCCCAAAGCGCTTTACATACATCAGTCATCCACCCATTCACACACACATTCACACACTGGTGATGGCAAGTCTACATTGTAGCCACAGCCACCCTGGGGCGCACTGACAGAGGCGAGGCTGCCGGACACTGGCGCCACCGGGCCCTCTGACCACCACCAGTAGGCAACGGGTGAAGTGTCTTGCCCAAGGACACAACGACCGAGACTGTCCAACCTGCAACTTTCCGAGTACAAGACGAACTGTCAACTCTTGAGCCACAATCGCCCTAAGTAATGCCACTACAGCAGACGGCCCTAGATTTCTGTGCCAGGCCTATTCACAATGTTACTCCCTGAGAGGCTGAACCCTACACATCACTTCTGTCCCCAGTAAATCTGTATAGGGGGACTGATGAGGTTGGTGCTACAAAAGCCAAGCCATCTCTGTCTGTGTATTTAGGGGGAACTGTCCATTTTGAAACCACCAGGATCAACGCCAGCTTCTTATGTCTTCTTTTCTGAACAACTAGCAGGACTGCACAAGCATCCAAGAGGGTGGATGGTTATGGGTTGGCAAGAGATCTAAAATAACAAAGTAGACGTGTCATTTGGATAAAAAAAAAAAAAAAAGAAAGAAATCTTCCTCAAATTTTTGGATTCTCTTTTGGACTATCTTATCGCCTACTGGCTTTACTGTGGACATTAAGTTTGTCAGTTCAGATGCCTGGAAAGGGCTGCAATGTGTTTTTTGTGAGTGTGTTTTGTGTGTGTGTGTGTGTGTGTGTGTGTGTGTGTGTGTGTGTGGTGGGGTTGTTTGTGTGACAGGAAATAGTTTCTGTGATTCTCAGTTGTAAGTAAACAGCAGCTACACTTCTACCACATATTGCAATTTTTCAGTGGTGGGAGGCAGGGACCCCTGAATAAGAATTTATTGAGCTTTTTCCCACCTGTTTTAAACTCCGAGAAAGCTACTAGAAAAAAGAAAGCACACCAGCATATGTGTTGCTTCATTGAATATACCAGTAGTTCCTGCAGAGGTTTTAACAAGCAGGTGAAGAAGTCAAATGCCCTTGCAAATACATTTTGCTATGGTTTTTAAAAAAAAAAAAAAAAGGTCAGCATTGCTCTCCAGCTGTCCTGCTAAACAATGGTGGGAAAGCAACAGGAGAGAAAAAATGTCATTTTTCTACAATAAGAAAATACTTAACTGCTTAAGTGAAGTCCGTTTTTCTGATGACTTGTGACAAAACTTCTTCATTAGCTGTGTAACGGCAACCTTCACTGTTTTTTTTTTTTTTTGTTTGTTTGTTTTTTGTTTTTTTGAGGGGGGGATAGGACAACCTTCACTGTTGCTGTGAAGGACGTTAATGATCTTTTCTTTTTTCACCAGTAGAAGTGATTTGAATTATGGAGTCTGGAAACAAAGATATTCTTAGACATCCAGCATGTGAGGATATAAAACGTATAGCTTTAGAAGCCACTGACCATTTAATGGCTGTTTGCACTGGAAGTGTTTGAAGAGGTATAAGCTTAAGTGTTTATTACAATAGCACTCATTTGCCCAAGCAATTCAAGAAAATCATCTTGAAGGACCATAATGAGTTTTGCAATAGCTCAGCTCAGATGTCAGTAGCCGTGAAGGAAAGTCTGCACTGTGCTAAAAAGAGGACATTTTGCATAATTGCAGTGCACAAATGCAAGACAACAACATAAAGCTCATTAATTAACATGTGGAAATTGTGGGCTTTTATCATCAGTCCTCACTTCTGCCATCACTCAGCAAGTTATGTGAAGAATAGCTCTTGAATACAGATTAAAATTATAGCCATTCTGACCACATTCTGTAATGTTCCAAGTTGTTTCTGGAATGCAAAGTACAGACTGTGCAAACTGTAATCAGGACCACTACAGTTCTGCATCAATTTATATTTGGTTGTGATGTGTTGTTAGGGGACCTCTTTGCCCATCAATGCACAGAGCAGCAGCAAAAGCAATAACAGCCCCGGGTACAGAACAGAGAAGGCATCTGCAACAACAGACTTTGGATAGAGTTACTGTAAGTGTCAAAGTGGCTTGTAGCCACAGCAGCAACTATAGGCACACTAAAGCAACTTAAAAATGATATGTGCCAATTGGATGCATGGGAGGATATCAACTGAGTACATTTGTGAATCTACCAGGATTGCAGGCACATCTGTTACATGCATATTTATGAAGATCTATTCAAGACCTTTCCATATATCTTGCTGACTGATGGCTGAAATTCAGTGCTTGTTTATGCATATATAATTGTATTTTTTTTATAAATCTGTATAAAGTAACTTGTACACCTTGCCAGGATTTGATTATGTTTTACAAGATGAACAAATGACACTCATATTCTGCATACTGTTTGCAATGTGATAAATTAAGTCTGCAATACTGATTAACGGCAGAAATTACTGAGTGGATGATCTGATGGCACAGTACCTGATAGGATTATTTCCTTCCATTTAGGCGTGTGTCTGCAGAGAGTTGTGCACTTTATTGTCTCTGTGTTGCTACACATGTGTTCAGAGATGCACAGTCTGAGGTTTTGCTGCAAGTTGTTTCTGTTTTTGTGCTATGTTGAAATTGTCTAAGGTATGACAATTTGTGCAGCTGTCTCCACTTCTTTCACATCCACCTGAGAGGTAGATAAAGAGTGGAGTGAAGACTTGTCAGCCTGTTTGATAACGTTTAAATCAAAGTTCTGCTCGGGGCATACTCGTCTGAGCCCTTTGTTACAGAGATCTGCTTCACACTGACAACAATCTCAGCTTGAGCAGCAAAAAGTTGAGCTGGAATAATTTTGAGCAGATTCAGAAAGCTTTAGAAATTGCTTAGCCTGTCAAAACTCTGAGCATTTTTTTTTCTTATTAATGCAATGTGGATTTACCTGTAGCCAAGTCACAAATAGGCTCTTTTAAAGGTTAAGTTGTAAAGGGTCTGAGAAAAAAAATGCTCAGAGGCAAAATTGGATAAGGAGGCTGAGTGTGCCTTTGCCTTTTTTTTTCCGTGTGGAGATCAGTTCATAGCAGGTTAGAGTAAAATGTCAAACAAAATTCTTACTTATTTGCAGCATCTCAACAAGGTTGACTTGACCTGTGGGAAAGCACTGACATTTAAACTGTTCCAAATTATTCACCTGTGATGATTTCTAATTTACTTTTTCTAGTGTATCCAATGTGCTGTGTGATAGAAATGAGCCTTTTATTATCCCTGTATTTAGGTGTGACCATGCACTTATCCCCCAGGGTGCACTCTGCACAGGTCACTAGGTCTGTCAGAGAATTAACATGGATAGAAAGACAACTGCTGAAGAGCCAAAAAGTTGACTCTGTTCATCTGGACTTTTTCAGTGGGACGAAACGCTTCGCCACTCATCCAAGTGACTTCTTCACTCTCAGCTGACTGCAAGTTTTCCAGCCTTATAAACAGTACATTTACATAATGACTAAAACTAGCACGACTAACTGAACAATGGCAATGTTCGTCGATGAACCTTATAATAAGGTTCGTCCATAAAACATTTCTCCCACTGAAAACACTATGTCCAGAGGATCAGGAATTAACCTTTTGTGATTTTCTTACCTGGATGATTGAGCATGCATCAAGATACTCAGAGCATGGTGGTGTAGCGGTTAGCACTGTTGCCCCACAATAAGATAGTCCTGCGTTTTAATCATGTCTGGGGTCTTTACATCTTCTCTCCAGCTACTTCCTCCCACAGTCCAAACACACAGATGAGGGATGGATGGATATGTATAATGCAAAAGTTACTCTATATATTTTTTTCAGGAACACGTTGTTCTAAAAACAAGAGTCTGAAAAATAACGGGGGAAAATGTTCCTCTTTCAATAACCATAATAATTCATTAAAATTGTTATAATAATTAATCCAGTTGTATGTTAATCATCAAAGAGTAGTAAACAGTTACCGACTAAAGTGAAAAATTTAATATTTTAATTTTAGCTTTAATTAACATTTTCAAAAAGAATACTTGTGTGCTGAGCTGCCTTTTAATCTTTGTGAGACATTTGGGAAGTCACTCCACCTCAGCCTTCCAAGTTATCTAAGCTTATGGGATTTCATCATCTGCTTAATTGCTTACCCTAATTTGCTTTGCTGGCACTGTCACAGCCCCATTGTACTGTTATCAAATCACTGGGCACTGTAATTAACTTTACATTGTAACCACCACCTCTGTAACTGGTGCAGGCCAACTGTTAAATGGTCTTCATTGTATTTTTTTTTCTGTTCTTGCAGAATGAGTATACATGTCCACGCCCCCTACCCGGTGCCTGGTTGGGAGATTTGCCTACCATCCATTAACCCTCAAACGGACTGCTTTCGGATGATGCAGCAAACCACAGAGACGCAAGGAGAGAGACATATGCAGAGAACCCACCAGGATCCTACTCCCATAGTTCACATTTAAGGACACACTTACAATGGCATTCCACGCTAACAAAGGCAACCACGGACCAACACAAGGAGACACTACTGTCTTTTTTTTTTTTTATTAAAATTTTCTAATGTCTTTTTTTGGCCTGTGGTCTTTGGTCATTGGCTTTGCTCCGTTCCATCACATCGCGTCATCACTACACAGATACTGACACTGATGATTGTGAACATACAATCTTACTGTATGTTGCACAGTAGACCTTTTGATGAAAACTCATGAAAACTAACTGGATGATTATGAACAACAACCAAGCTTATTGTATAGATATTAACAGCTTATTGTCTCCATGAGGACAACGAGGCACTGTACAAATTCAAGATGCTTTAAAAAGTGTAAACCGAGCAATGAGTCGTCAATGAAAATGCACTGAACAAGTAATGGTGATCTGTTAACTAATTAGTTAACTAATCTGTTAACTAATCTGTGTATAATTTAAAGTGGGCTTGCATATTTTGTTTCCATATGAAGCATCGTTTTGTCATTTTTTTTTTAATTTTTTTTTTTTTTTTTTTTTTTTTTTTTAAAGAAAGACTATTCAAAGGCTATGATGTAAATGTGCCTCACTGGAGCAGAAAATTTATGGAACGAGTCACTGAGTTTTTAAGCACCTGCCAGTAAAGAGGAAGTCTGACGTCTGGTGGAAATTAAGTAAGCAGCTGGAATCTCCATTTGGAGCTTGTGGAAAATTGCCTGAAGAAGGCAAACTATCCCCCAGCCAATAACATTTGGTGAAGATGTTTGTTTATTTGCTTTTTTGAAATTGTTTTTTTAAGTTGTCATTAACTGCAATCAAACTTTGACTGTCTTGTACGATTTGGAGGACAGCAAGGGCAATCAAACGCAAATGAGGGGATAAAAGAAAAAAAAGTCCTATCAAGGATAAAATGTGATTTTCTGAAATTATAATGTCGTTAACGTTGTACTTTATATATATAAATATATATATGTGTTTCTGCAGTTTTCAATGACAAATACCAAAGAGCCAAATGGATACTTCTTGGCTTTTGGCTCTCCCAAATAAGAGCCATAACAGATCCAGGAATGGTTCTTTTAAATGAAATAACCCCCCCTCCCCCCAAAAAAATCTTAAGCTAGCCTCAACACCCCTGACGTACAGCAGTGCTCCATTACTGAATCGGCTTTTCTCATGTGTATAATGTGTATGTCTTTGTGGAGAAAAAAAAAATCTTACAATTACAGTCTTCATAAGGAAGATAACTCTGAGCACTGCTTTACATTGTATGACTTTTGTTTAATACATGCTTCACTTTCCTTAAGATAATCAGCCCGCCTCTCTCCTCAAAGGAGAGTGCAGATGTTGCTGTGTGTAGTTCCTGCGTGTGCTTGTGTTTCATTCGTTTTGAGTTTGACACACCGAGTTTTGGATTGTTTGTTTTGGACCTCTCGACATAACCTTTCTACGGCGGAAAATGATAATTTTCTATTGTAAATTTCTGTCCCTCCTCCCTTGAATTTGTTGATATTTAGTAAGCAGCTGTATTCTTTATTCACTTTCGACAGTATGTTTTATAAAGAAAATAATGACTTTATTGGTGAGCAATATGAATTGGTCCAATTAAAATATTCATTAATCATTTTTCTTGGGTTCTAGCTATGTGTTTGAGGCATTTTCTTTGGCATGCACTGGAATTTAATAAGCTTGTACTTGTTTCATGTCTCCATTCACAAATGGTGAAATCTGTCTGATTCCCCACAGATCCCGAGTGTCGATGCTGTCACACCAACATTAGCCTCATTAATTTAGAGAGCAGAACATTGATCTCTGTTTGACCATTCTGTTCAAGGTGATGCTGCAGGCCTCACCATGCCTCTAATTATGCTTCCTGTGTAATGTGCTGCGTATCTCAAGAGGGGGCCCTGCTTCGTGAATTTGCTCCACATTTGCTGCGCTTGGAACATGTCAGGCTGTCAGCTCAGAGGTCCAGATGGCCAATCTGTCGGGCAGTCTTTATACTCTTCTCTACCTTTATCCCCCTGCAACTCCCCCTTGCTCACACTTTCTTCCTCCTTGTTGGGTGCCCATACTTGAGTCGTTTTTAGTTTCTTTATATTATTATGACATACAAGGCCAATCCTATGCATAACAGTCTCACTCTTAATCCTTTCTTCCCCTCCATCTGCCTCAAAGCGTCAGTGGACTCAAATTTATCAAAGGAGATTTGTTCCTGATACTATCTAGCTATACGGATTATAAAACTTGTTGCAAATAAGTTATGTTTGAAATGGGTAAAACAAAAAGATTAACACCATATACTTCAATAATGTAGGTTTCATTTCTGGGCTGTTCCATTCGAGTGCAGTAGCTTCACGGAGCTGATGAAGTCAGCTGGTCATGTGTCAAAGTTGTGAAATTTCCAATGGGAGTGAATGGAAGTGTGAGTGGTTCATTAATCTCTCT